>NW_018222984.1:27116-83316 GCF_001263595.1 Phalaenopsis equestris
AGTGAAAGTGCACAAGAGATGTATAACAATTTCTTTAAACTCCGGGACTAAAATTGACTTAGCATCGAAGGAATATCAAAAAAGATCAACAAAATTGAGACTAATATGGCCTTACTTGAGACCAAGGTAATTGAGATTCATGCACATCTTGAGAATATTGGATGGAAATTGTAAATGAAATTTAGTCATACTAGTTATATAGACGAAGTAGATAAGGGGATGTTTCTTAAACAAAAATGGATTGAAGAAGATAATGTCAGAGCACGTCACCATCATTCGTCTTATCAACTTTATATTCTGATTGCCCTAAGAGAGATAAATGAAAGACCGGAGTTCATCCCATCAAATGAAGAATGGAATTAAGTTCGATGTCATAGTTTGTTTGTTAGGAGTCGTTGTGCTTATGTGTTAGTGTTTAAGTTTTATTTTTAGTATTTATGACTTCTATGTGTTAATTGTGATTGTTTTTTAAGTGTTTGTGCTTAGAAAATTTTCTCGTCCAAGACTATTTGGAGTGAGAATTATGTGTTCTTGTACTTGTAATTATTTTTGAATTAATATATGTGTTTGTTTGTGTGAAAATTAGTGTTATTTTTAGCATCTAATTGAAATAGTTATATTAGAGAATTTTGAGAGAGAGGAGAGTTGTAGGAGATGAAAATAATCATTTAAATGTTATAAGTCCATTTAGGGGTGGTATACTTAGGCAAATAGTGCAATTTACTTAAATTTATAAATCTCAAAAATTGTGCACTGGTGCTTAAGCTCCACATATCCCGCTTAAGCATGATGTAACATCAGAGGTAGGCGCCTAAGTGCCACTTATCCACGCTTAAGCATCGGTTCACAAAAATTGATTTGCAAATGGTTAAAAGTGAAAAATTAACCTAAAAATCATAAATTTTCACCCTCCTGTCACCTTCAACCTCCCAAAATTGCGATTTTGGGGAGCTAGGGAACACTATTAAGTGGAGATTTCTTGGTGGAATCAATAAAAATTTGCTAGATCCGAATTTCTTAAGGTAAGAGCTTTACTTCAATGAAAAATTTTGGATTTTCACATTGTATTTTTTAGTACATTTGGAAGAATTAAAAATTCACTATTCATGATGAAAAATAAAAAAAAAAAATCTATGGAAATTGCATAGGAAGTGTAGTTTAAGCATTTGGAAGTTTAGTTTAGTAGTTTAGACTTGATTTTTGATGTTTTTTTTTAAATTTTATAAATTTCTAGAATGGAACCAAGAATGAAGAGGAGTAAAGGAAAGAGCCCTTTTGATCGAGCAAATTTGTCAGTTCGAAGGCTCAAGATAGGTTTCGAAGGCTCAAGATAGGTATAGTGATGCGTTGCAATCACGAAAGCTTATTAAGGAGCGTTGTTTTAAGAATCCAGGTGCATCTGTGGAAGATCTGATCGTTCACCAATAGTGGGAATGACTCTGTTATTTTTCTATTGTTGCAGTTATTTCTGTTGTTAGGGAGTTTGATGCAAACCTCCCTGAAGCTGAAGATGATAGAGTCATGGTTCGAGCAAAGTTGGTACCTTTTTCACCGGAGGTAATCAATTTATTCTACCTTTTTCCATTGGATACATTATGTTTTTATGCAAGTCCGATTGAGATGGAACTAGATGAGATTATTTCTTATTTGACTGTTGGAAGAGGACTCTGGAAGATCACTAATGAGAGGAGAGTCAACTTTGCCACGTCAAAGTTAAGTGCACCTTCAAAGGCATGGAACTATTTTATTTTTGCTCGTTTACTACCTATAAATCATCTCAGTGAAGTTACCAGGGAGAGGACAGTAATTTTAGGTCACCCAGAATAGGGCTGGGAATGTCAGGCTGACGACATTAAACCAAGCACTTTGTGGGAGGCAACTCATTTGTATCATTATTTAGCTTGTTTTTTACTTTGCTTTATTTGAGATATTTCACGTATATTTATGTTTATGTCTCCATGTAGTAGGTGTATTTAATAAAATATTTAGAAACATCTTTATTTGCCTTATTTTGTGGCAAAATTAAGAATTTTTTGGATCAAAATCAAAACGGTGAGAATTCTGGAACTGGTGCATGATGTGGCACTTTACAGAGAGCTAGTACATTATGCGCCGCAGGTCCAAAAATGTTTAAAAATGTGTCAAATGGCAGTTTTTGGCAATTTTTGGAGGTTTCTTCTTGATATAACTCCTAAAAGCCAAATCCAAACCATATATTAGAGGGGAAAACATGGGAAGAGTCACCAATTTTCAATTCCTATGGCTTCCCACTCTAGAAACTCCGCTAGATTTAGAATTTTCAATCGGAGAAAATTCATCAGTTTCGATGCACAAAAATTACATGATTGAGTTCTAGTGAAGAAGAGGCTTATCAAAGAAAGGGGATTTGTGAATCGAGCATTCAACACGCCGAATACTTGAGTAGAAGAGACTATTGCGTAGAGGAGTTGAGAAGTGCTTTACTAGTCGTTGTTATTGTTCCCGTAGTAAAAGAAATTTATGCAAATCTTCATGGGATCAACCGATCAACCAAGGAATGATTTACGTGCGAGGTAGGTTTGTACAATTCACTCCTTCAATAATAAACGAGATGTTTATATTGAAACTTTCCCTATTTGCCACGATGCAAATTTTACCCCTAGCCCCTACCAAAGAGAATATGAATGAACTTTACCGCTACCTTACAAATGAAGAAGCTAATTGGGAGACCAGAGATGATGGAAATGTAAGTTTTCCTTCATCATTTTTAAATTTAGTTTGAAAAGCCTGACACTTCCTTATTTCATTGAAATTCGTGCCTACCATGAAAATTAGTAAGGTCACCAAGGAGAGTGTCATTCTGAATTACTGTATTCAAACCAGAAAACCCTTTTATGTTGGAGTTATTATTATGAAATCAGTTTTGGGGTTTATTGTGAATGGATCTGCAACTGAACTGGGACATGCATGCATTATTTTCTTACTATGCAATCAATCGCAAGTACCTTATGAAAGTTGGGAAAAAGTGCTACTTCCTTGGAAGCCAATGGATCCAGAAGTCTACTGCAACATATTGGAATGGGAGATGAAAAAGATATGAATGTACTGATGGATCAAGGATCTCAGAATTAATCATCTGTTCATCCCTACTACATCTTGAGTTCACTTTCAAAGAGAATTAAAAAGATAGAAAAAGATGTGCAGAATCTTATGCACGTAATTCGAAATATTTCTGAAGTGTTGGATCATCTAACTTGGAGACTAAAATAATAATTTGAGCATAAAAGGAATAATGAAGATGGATTGGTACGTATGTTCAAGAAAGATCCTAGGATTGAGAAATAAAATTCAAATAATGAATTTCCATTTCGACCCTTCTACAATCTGTATGTGCACTACCAAAATATGGGAGATATCCAGGAGGAAGATAATGAAGATGATGATTGAACTTAATTTATGCACGAAATATTTTGTGTAGTACTGTTTGTTTTAGTTTGTTGTGTTGGATTGCATTTCCTTTCTAATGAATGCTATCTATTTTTACGTTTTTAATTTTGATGTTTAGATTTCAGTGGTAGAATGTTGGTTTGCTTTAGAACACTGAATTTGATGTTTGTTTGCTTAAAAAGTATTAGTTTGTAATAGCATGAGTTTTATATATATTTGTGAGTTTTGCGTTGTTTGTGAAATTTTGGTGTTGTTATATGCTTAAAAAGGTTTATTTGAGTGAAACTGAGGTTGACGTACAGTGGTACGAAGCAAACTTTCATAAAAACCAAAATCTGGAAAATTTGAACTCTGGAGCATGATGCGCCAAAGGTTTGAACACGCTATATTACCTAGAAAGCTACAAAATAACACGAATAAACTCCATTTTCACTGCTTTAGTCATCTTCTACCTCAAGACCTTGGTCTAGGGCATCAAATTGTGGCCGATAAAGAAGGACTTGGAGGCTAAAAACTATAGATTTCCTCTTCTCTTCGTAAGCGCTTCACTTTAACTTAGAAATTTTTTATTTTCACCATTGATTTTTGGAGATCCAAAAATTGGAATTTTTTATGAGAAAAATTGAAGAAAACTCATGGTGAAAAGATTATTACCAAATAACCTTGCTTGAGGAGTTAGATTTTTGATTTAGTAATTTATTTGGACTATATTTGGATTTTTGTAGAATTTTCAAATGGCTCCCCGAGTTAAGTGAGGAAAGCCATCTAAGGACTTCAATGAATGAAGATTTGTTAGTTTCAAAGCCCAACATAGTTACAATACTCAGATGGAGACCAAGAGAACGATCCAAGAGCAGGCGTTTGCAAACAAAGGTGGCGTGGTCGAAAGACTGATTCTTGCCAAGAATTGGGAAAAATTCTATTACTTCACTATCGTAGCAATTGTACCGATGGTTTGGGAGTTTTATGCAAACTTGAGATTTATTACTCATGATCATATCCTTGTTAGAGGTAAACAAGTTGAGTTTTATGTTGATCGGATCAATTCTTTTTATGGTTTGAGGGGTGTATTTTCTTATGAATATGTTGCATTTGCAATGAATAATTCATCACAGGAGGAAGTGATTGCATTTTTTTCTAATGGAAGAGGGAAATGGAAGATTAATAATAACAAGATAGTTAAATTCCCTGCTTCTATGTTTACTATTCAATAAAAAATATGGCACCACTTCATTTCTGCCAAGCTATTGCCAACAAATCATTTCTCTTATGTTACTACCGATAGAGCAGTACTTAACTATTGCATTCAGAACATGAAGGCAATAGATGTGGGTGCACTTATAGTTCAACATGTTCAAAGCATTATTGGTAGTTCTACAGTTAGAGGATCAGGATAACCTGCCTTGACTTTCACTCTATGTGAACAATCAAGAGTAGAATCTCATAGAAACGAAGAGAGATTGCAGCCACAAAATTTGAACGAGAGGCATATGATTCGGAGACTAGAATCATTTGTTGAGTCTAGAAGTAGAAGAAGAGATAGGCCCTCTACATTTACTGCAGGGGCATCTACTCCTAGATTTGTATCACTGAAATTATTATGGATCAACTGATGTTTCAACAGATGGATATAGTAAATACTCAAACTTAGTTGGGAGAGATAGCAGTAAGGAATGCATATAATGATGAATATCAGCAGAGGAAAGTTCAACATGATATTGACTTTGAAAATGCCATGGTAAGACACCTTTGGGGTGAACCTAATGTGCACATTCCTGCATGCCCCAGTTTCACTCCCTATGCTCCCATCCATGATGAAGAAGAAGAAGAAGAATCAGATGATGAATAGGAAGGAAATGAAGATTGATGTTTTATGAGTCTAGTTTAGTTTTTTTTTTTTTGTCTGTTTGTTGTCTGTTTGTTGTTTGTGTTTGTGTTTGTGTTTGTATTAGGATGTACTTTTAATTGAAACTTGTTGTAGTAAATGTTATTTTATGTTATGTTGTGAACTGAATCTGTAATAGTAATTGTAGATTTTCATTTTTTCGGCATTTTTAGTATTTTCAGTTTTGTATTTATGTATTTAATTCTCAATATGTTCTCTAGAATATGTTATGTTTTATTTCATGCTTCCAAGCCTGTATGCAGTTTTAAAGTTAGTACCTGCAGTATACTAGAACCCAGTTTCATAGTCAGAAATCCTCTACAGGTGAGTTTTTATTTTGAGTTTTTATTTTCATTTTCATGCATTTACTATTCTCTTTCACCTATCAAATTTTATATTCAAAATATTTTTAAAGTCATTTTAAAACTTAAGTTTCAGGGAAAGAAAAAAATATTTTGAAAAAGGAGTAAACTAAATTTTATTTGTCCTTTAGTAATTATATTTTTAAAAATTGATTTAACATGGCCTGAGGTATTAAGATTTAACTTTAAATGATTATACTTCTGTTGATAAGTATTATAGTAAATTTAGGTAAAGAGTTTTTCATAATGAACGTCAATTCTAAAGTTGAAGATATTTTGTATGATAAGATAAAACTATATTTTTCTATTTAAAGTAAAAGAAATTGTATTTTCAAAGTATTAAGAATTTTAGAGTTTCATATAAGAAGAAATGAATGAAACTTTATGAAAAATCATAAACTAATATGAATTTATAAATTAAAGAAAGGTATAAAGTTTTGAATTTAAGAAGAGGATAGTGAAGTTCAAAATCATTAAAGGCTATCCAGATATAGTAATCCTCACTTGAAAAAGAAAAATAAAAATAAAAAAGAAAAAAAAAGACAAAATATATATAAGTGAAGAGAAGCTTGAGGAAATACCTAATCAAAAGTTGGCTTCACTTGAAACAACTTAAGTAAAAAGCTTTATTACATTTTCTAAACTTGTATTGGATTATTAGTATCATCTTTAGTAAGGTTTTCATGAAGTTCTTTTTCATATGAATGTCCTAAATGTCCTTAATATGACAAATTTCAATTGTTCTTAAAATCAATAGAGATTCCGAAATCTTAAATTTGATTACTAAGTATTCCTAAACTTAGAATTTGAATCTAAGTTACTGAAGGATTTTTCTTAAATTTTGTTATTCTATTTATTAAACTAAAGTATAGAAGTTATAAGTTTATTTCTATCCTAAGTCATATGATTTTATGTAATAAAATTTTAAGGACAAGTAACATTTAAGTTTGGGGGATTTTGATACACCAAAATAATATACTATTTTAAGTACCCATTTTATGTTTATTTTTGGTGATATTGCACATTAAAGAAGGGTTTTTTTGAATTTTTTTGCAGGTATATCATATTTAGGCATTTGGAGCGAAAATGGCAGAAAGGATGAAATTTGGAGCAAAAAGAGACAATTTGGATTCCGGCGCATCGTGCGCCAAATTCCAGAGAGTGGGCGCATGATGCGCCAGATCGGCGCATGATGCGCCAGATCGGCGCATGATGCATCAGCGATGACTTTTTTCAAAATAAGGCGATTCGAGACCAATTTTACGTGAATTTTCAATGGGACACTTGTTCTACACACCCTTTGGAGTGATTCAGTGTATCTAGACACTTTGGAAGGTTCTTTTATGTAGGGATATGACTCTTGGATCAAATGAAACATCTTTTGAATTCATAACAGTTGAATTTTGGAGGAAATTTTGGAGGGAATTTTGAATACTTTTCCAAAGGAGGCAACCCAAACTAAAAGAATAAGAATTGAAAAGAAAAAAGGGGGGACAAAAAGAGAGGTTTTGGTGTGTGGCGTGAGGGTTGGAGACAGAGAGAGAAGTGGAGATTTTCTTTTAGGTTTGTATGAGGAGAGGGAAGGTGAGAGATTTCTTCTTTATTACATTTCTAAGAGAGAATTGGGAGTGTTTGTAAAGAGAGAAAGACTTGGAGAGAACTTGTAGGGATTTGCTTCGGAAGAATTATGAGATAAGTTGTATTTTTATTTCTTTTATTTTGTAAACTCATTTTTATATATGAAATTCATGTTTTATCGTATCCTTCTCATAAATTATGAGTAGTATTCTTTAACCTTCTCCCTAATTTGAAGATATGGTTTTGTGAAGAAGAGATTTTATTTTCTATGGTTTTAAATGATAATAAATTGTGACGATTTGAACTCCGATCTTCATTTACTTTTTAATCTGGCCAATTGAAATGTTAAAACTTGTTGAGATACATATGTTCTTAAATGAGATATGATTTTTACAACATAGGGAGAATCACATTTGGTTTCATGGGAGAGCGTGTCATCCATGGATTGGGTGCAAATAAATAGGGAAATATACTTTTGTTGGATGTAGAATTGGAGATTTTATGGTGACAGATTAAAACCCCCAATTTGGTTCAATCGATTGGAAACTAATTTAAGATTATTAGCCCTCAAGGGAGGGAGTAGTGAGAGCTCTAAAATCGTAGCCGGTATCCTCCTAGCCTAACCACGAAATTAGGGACCAAACTCTGGATTAGTCAATATTCTTTATAGCACTCAGAAGAGGGTAAGGAATAGGATCGCTCTTATTTAACAAAAAAAAGTTTTTATATATTTTTCAAATGATTTCATTTTCTTCACAAATCATAAACTCATTGCAAATGGGAAGGATTCTTTCTTAAATTTGAACTTTTTGTCACAACAAAAACTTTTTTTAATTTTATCAATTTTATTTTTTGAAAGTTTAATATTTTGTTTAGTTTAATTTCTATAATCTTACATCTACATTTTAATTATCATTCACCTGAGTAGTTAATTTTTAAATTTCACAGTTTACTTTTATTTTTTGTTTTTATTATAAAACACTTTCCATAATTTACCTTAGGATTTTCCAACTTTCCTGTGGGATCGATATCTAGCACTCCATTAGAGCCCTTTTTTACTTGCACGATACGTATGCTTGCGTTGATATTTAGGAGAGATTTGGCTCTTTAAAAAAGAGTTTTAAAGGATAAATTATATTTATAAAAAGTTTTATTTAGGATTATATTGCATATTTATTATAAATATTCCTGGATCAAGTTATTGGCGCCGTTAAGTGGTGTCAACTTCATAAATATTTGCATATACAAATCTCCCATGTCAATATTCCTTAATTGGACCGTGATGGTCTTAAACTTTGAAATTCTTAAAGAGAATATTTTCTAATATAAATTGAGAGTTTTCTTAGATGACTTTGGTCATTTAAGATGCAATTAACTATCAATTATAACTATAGGGGTTTGTCCTTATAGGAAACCTTAGAACCCAGCTTAATATAAACCCTATCTAATCTTTTATATTATATAAGGGAAATTTTTTGGTCAACATAAATGGTTTGATAACTAAAAGGGTTGTCAAAAATCCTATAGTTTAATTAATGGAGCCTCATTAGTAAATAATGTGTCCATTCCTCGGGATAGATGCATCACTTGCAGCGATCTGCTTTTTTATTTAAACAAATGTGTATATGAGATTAGTTTAGTCTCATTTTTTAAAAAAATAAACTATTACTTTCAAGTATTATAATATATATATATATAAAATTAAATATCATCTCTCCACATTTGGCGACCGACAATTTTCTGGCGACTCTGCTAGGGACTAGTTTCTCTCTCCATTGCAATTAGAAAGGCTTGTCCTCATACATCGGTAATGTGTTCATGTCCCTCATGGACTAGATTACCCTTCTTCTGTTACATGCTTTGCTCATTTCTTTCTTGGGTAAGTACGGTCAACTCTTCTGGATTCCAGGACCGTCTGTTTAACCATCTTTTAACAGAGAGGTTCAGAAGCCCTTTAGGAAATTTCCTTTTTTGTAGGGGTTGGACCCCCGCGAGATGTGTTGGTGAACTAGTTTCAACTGAGTGAAGTGTGTTGTGAAGTTGGTCTCGCACTGTGTCCTAAACTTCACCCTCTTTCCTCATTTCTTCTAGGTTTGGTTTGTTATTTACAAATTGAGTCAGGTCTTTATGTCTCTTAACCCTTGTTAAATTCTCACAATTTTATTAAACCATTTAACATTATAGTCAAAAATAAGCAATAAATTTGAAAATAAAAAATATGCTTAAATGAAAATAAGACAGACGTGTCATTTCACAGAGTGACCTCCGTTAATTTTTAGTTCTTGCACTAAAATTATGAGGTAGTGGCCGATACTAACCATCAGAACCTTCTTTTTGAATCTGTTTTGATGGTTTCTCCAAATTTGACCTTTTCATACAACCTGTCTACCGGCGCAGAGGCCCAAAACTTTGCTTCCATGATGACGTTTGGATCCAGATTTGACAAGTTTGAAGTCATGCTTGGCAAAACCCCGTTTGTCTTGATGAAAGTTACTGCCCCAGTCTTTCAAGAGTCATCCGTTAAATTTATTTTGAACTACTTTTAGAACTTTCCTTTTTGTAAGAAGGCAAAGATTGTCGCTACCCCAGTACAGGTCAAGTCCGTTGTTTTTATATCTGCTAGATCTGTCGTTGGTCGTTACACCTACCGCCGCCATATTTACTTACACCATGCCCACAGTACTGCCTAACAAAAAAAAAGAAGTTTTGATTAGGGAAAGTTCAGTTGATGCATTTTTTGCCTTGACATCTATCTTTAATGTTGGTTCCAAGTCAAGGGCTACACCGCTGACTAAGTCTCAAAAGAAAAATTGTAACTGCAAGATTCAGAGAGTCATCAGTGCCAAAGCTATGAAGTTAGTTCCAGTCAAAGAGATTCCTCAGTAATAGGAACTAAGAGCATTTGAGACCTCTCCTCTCCTTTGAAGGAGTAGGTTTTATCCGCTGTCAGTACTGTTAGAGATGAAAGCCTCCACAAGATTGTTGTTGCTCTTCTAGCTCCTCATGGACGTGGTGAGGAGAGGGAGAGGCCCACTCCTATCACTTGAGTCCAAATTATATTTGAAGGATTAGCCACCAAGGAAGGATGTTCTATCACCAAACTTCTTAAGCAGGTTGGTTGCGCAGTATCAAATTGGATGAAGGGCCAAATTTTGAAGAAAGTCGGACCCGTCTGTCAGCTACAGAGATCAGCAAAAGTACCCCGCGTTCATATTACAGTTAGATTCCGACTTGGAGAATGCTGATTCCGACCTTCTATATATATATATATATATATATATATGTTTATTGTGATGTATGTGGTTATATGCTTAATTTCCTTAATAACATTCCTATTTTGCAATAAAGCCAAGAACTTGAACCCAAGAAAAATCTAGGTAAATGTTTCACTATGAAGCAACGAAGAATACAATTATAATATCTAAATATGGGACACTACGCAAGTATACTTATCGTTACCAAGTAATATAAGACTTTTTTGATTAAGATCCAAATATCGAACCCACAGAGAAAACCGACAATATGCACATTAGAAAACTAGAAAGTTTAGATGATAAGAATCTACTTAGCAAAATATTCTTATTTAAACTTAAGATGTTATAATATGAATGAAAATTTGATTCTTTTTGTAATTTTTGGATTTATGAAAATAAAGTAAGCAACTAATTAACTTAACTAAATATTTGTAAGATGAAGGTAATATAAGTAAAATATTTTTTTTCTTATCATGAATCAGTAATAAGTATAGAAATTCTGTTGTGGAAGTATGCTAAATGTGTTGTGCCAAATAGGAGCAATAATATTTTTTACCCTAATTAGAGATGCTATAAAGAACATTAGCTAATATATAGTTTGAATAGTCTTGAAGTCCAGTTCTTGTTAGGTGGGGAAGATACTAGATCTCACTCTAGAGTTCTCTTCTCCCTCCACCTAAGGGCTAACATTTCTTATAAAAACATAAAACTATAAATGAAATTGGGGGCTTTAGTCTGTCACTCATAAGTCCACTAATTCTACATCCTTGAAAAGTTTATTTCGCTATTTATTTACACTCAACCCCATGAACTCTATTCTCATCCATGAAATCAATTTATGATTCTAACCATTTGTTGACTGAGATTATACCATCTCAGATCTTACATGTTCTCACAATAAGTATTAACATTTTAATTGGTTAAATCAAGAAGTAAATGAAGTGCAAGGTTCCAAATCATCACAACTTCTTCCAACATTGAAGTCTAATACTACACACAACTTCCTTTAAAAACTTAATTACTTATCATTTCAAGGAAAAAGATAAAGAAAACTACTAGAATTGATGGAGAAAATATAACCACACATGAGTTTAAAAGTAGAAATCATGCTCACAAATAAGAAATCTAAATTAAAGCCAAGTGTAGTCACAAAGATAAAAACTTATCTCAATTCAACTTATCTCAATAAAAACTTATCTCAATTCCTCTCCATCAAATGTATTGAAGTTCTTTTGAATTCTCTTCCTTCACTCACAATACAAAACTAATAGCCAAAATAAAAAGAAAGTGGCCAGCTGCGGCGGGGACGATGGGCGAAGGTGACTTAGAAGAGTGATGGCTCTAATGGCTGATGGCTGGCCTACTTCTCTTAAAGATCAACATCTTCTTTAATAAAAATCCAAAAGGTTCCTTGGTGTCTCTTCAAAATGTGTCTTCATTCAATGAATCTTCTAGAGGTTCCTCCCTTCAAAAGCAAATTGAATCAATATTTGTGTTCATTAGCTATTTCTTAAGTTTTTACCAAGGGTTGCTTCAAACACCTCTTCAAAAATTTGTCTAAATTCATAGAATTATCAAATAACTACTTTTTCCCTCTAAGCGCGGGGTACCTGGCACTTAGGTGTGAGCCTTTGGTGCTTAAGCGTCAATCTTGGGTGCTTAGGAGCCCCAGTTCAATTTTGTACCTTCATCATTTTTGCTCCAAATTTGACTCTTTTCACTCCTTTTAACATTTTTCATCAATTTGATTGTACCTGAAAGAAAAACGCACAAATACCTTTCATTAAAGTGCAGTATCTCAAAAATAGGCATAATAATGTGTATAAAAACACTATATATTTTAGGTGTATCAAAACTCCTCAAACTTAAAATATTACTTGTCCTCAAGTGACCCTTCAATCTTTAAAAACTAAATAAGTAGATGATGTATATGAGTTTCTTTAAGAGTTACTAAGATTTTGATGAAGAAATATAGTAGTCCAATTCCGAAATAATATCAATAAATGAGACCAACTTAAAGTTTAGAAATTATTAATGTTAAGAAATATGAAAATATGAGTTTCTATCTAATTCAGAAATTTTGTAGATTCTCCAAATATAGAGTTTATGTATTTTATCTTCTCTAACTAAAAATTTTTATTAAGCATAACTTTACTTGTTATATTAGATCCTTAAGCTTAAGAGTTTCTAAAGTCTTATACTTAAAAAGATCTGATGTAGAACCAATTTTTTATTAGGCACTAATCCTCAAGCTTCTCCACCCTTTTTTAATTTTTCTTTCTTTTTCTTTTCTTTTTTTTTTTTCTTTCTTTTCCTTTTTCTCAAGCAAGGATTACTATATCTCGTTAGGCCTTCAATGATTTTGAATCCCACTCTTCGTTTCCTAAAGCAAAGAGTTGATATGTTTCTTTCACTTAAAAACATAATAATAGTTTTTGAAAATTACTTTCAATAAAAAAAATTTATGTTTTGAAAATAAGAAAATCTAAATCTTCTAAATTTTTCAACAATACAATTTTTCCAACTTAAGATAGTTACACTATATTTAGCATTTTCCACACTAAAACTTTTTAACTTTAAGTTTTTATTCATTACTATAAATTTTAACTAAATTCTCTTACTCATTTCTATATTCAAAATTTTACTTCCCTATTATAACTTCATATACATTATCATTTTTCTTCAAATCAAAATCAAATTTATTTGAAGCACAATTGCGAACAAATAAATTTTTAAGTTCTTTAGAAAATTTTTCATTCCCCTAAACTTAATTTTTTAACAAAAATAAAACATTTTATCATCATATAAAAATATTGGCATGAATGAAAATTAGAAATAACATGCTTGCAGGAATTTTCATATCCTAAATATGCAAGTACAAAAATTAAAACAGGAGTAAAAATTAAATTGATCAAATTTTAGTTTACTTAACATGTAGAGATTCATTGGACACACAAACAAACACACTTGACTACAAACAAACACACTAACAAACATACGTGACTGCAACATAAGGAAAATTATCTTGTAGTGAATTAAAAATTTTAAACATGCAGCTTTTAAGTAAAATGTTAGCTATATTCTAAACCTTCTTAAGATCCAGAATTAATTTCAATACAAACTAATTAACTACAATAAACAACATAGTTAACACAATTACTATCACCAAACATAATAACTACTCGCAAAAACACAAATACCTCACAGTATTGTCTACTAAACAAAGTACACTAAAAACTAACAGTCTCAACAATAACAACTGAAAACACAACAAAAAGTATGGAACAACTACTCTATCAAATGTTCACACAAACAAACAAACTAAAAATCCAACCAAGCTATAGATCCAAGCTAATCATCCTCATCCTTTGCATCACTATCGTCACTACGTCACCGTCACTACGCCAAGTAGCTGCAGGCTCGTATGGTGGATATTTGGGGTACTGAGGAAATACAACATCCTGGTTACTTCTCATCAGGTTTTCCATAGTACGTTAAGTTCACACTCATAATCACTATGTCTCTTCATATACATGTTCATATGCTCTGTAAAATGTTCTAAGCTTGACATCCTTTCATTGGTATAAATGACATTATTCAAAATCCTGCCCAATAGCTGTGACTGAGAATCAAATCCAGAAGTCTGACCTCGCGATGTAGAGGCATGTGAAGTAGACGCTCATGACGTAGAAGCAGTAGAACTACTAGAAAATCCTCCTGTCCAGCAAAAAATGGAATGACGTGAATAAGATTTCACAGTCACACTAGTAATGGGCTTAAGAGGTTGCAAGATCTCCTCCAAAGTGTCAAATCTAACTCCAGCCTACTCGCACAAAGAAAAGATCAAGGATGCAAATCTCAAACTTACAGTAGTAGTAACAATGATAGAAATGGTGATAACTCCATGAATCAAAGCTCCAATGTTGATGGGCTTGAACTATTGGATACAATAGTTCAAATTAACTCGATCATTGGTCACCTCACTAAGCTAATTAATAGGTAGTAGACGAGCAGAGATAAACTAGTGTCATGCCTTTATAGTGGCATCCAACTTTGAAGTAGAAAAGTTAACTCTTCTTTCATTTGTAATCTTCCAAAGCCCTCTTCCTTCAGTCAAATCTTCCCCTCTTCCTTCAGTCAAAGATGAAATAATCTCATCTAGCTCCTCCTCAGTAGGACTATATTTTGAATAAAAACACAAAGTACTAAGGGGCAAATGGTAAAATTGCTTTATTACCTATGGTGAAAAAGGCACTGTCTTCCTCTTCACCATGACTCCTTCTTGTTCAGCTTCAGAAATATTTGCATAGAACTCTTACACAACAAAAATCACTACTACGACATAAAAACATTATAACCACTCTCACTTGCGGCAAACAATCAAATCTTCAACAGCTTTTCACAGACTTTTAATACATTGCTCAGGAATCAACTTTCTTGATTCCATTGCATCACTGCATCGATCCTAATCTCTCGAACTAACAAACTTGCTTGAATCAAATTGACCCTTTCCTTTACTCCTCTTCATTCTTGGTGCCATTTCTAAAAAATTGTATAAAATTCAAAATAAATTCCAAATTCAACTCTAAATCATTAAACTTAACTCCCTAAAGCTTAAACTAACTAATCAATGTATTTTCTATAGTTTTTTCTCAAATTTTCACCATGAATAGTGATTTTTGGGTAGCTCATGAATGTACTCAAAATACATGGTGAAGATAAAGAATTTTTACATAGAAGTGAAGCTCTTACCTCTAAGATATCAAATCTAACAATTTTTGCTCAAAATCACAAAGAAATATTCAAATATGGTGAGCCCTAGCTTAGAAATTGTGAATGGCCCTAGGTTGAAGATGAAGTCGAGGTTTGATAATGTTGTTTTTGCATCGAATTGTCACTTAAAACTGTCCGTGAATCGGTTTTCATGAACCGTCGCTTAAGCGTGAATGGTTCGGGACTTAAGCACCCGTCTCTCCGTTTAGACAATGCTTAAGAGTAGGGTCTTAGCAGGCGCCAGTGCACAAATTTTAATTTTTTTGATTTAAGTGAAATGCACTCCTTGCCTAAGAAAACCATCCCTAGATGGTCTCATAACTCTTTACTAACCATTTTCTTCCCTTCTAATTCTCCTCTTACTCAAGATTCACCAATCTTAACTAATTAAATTCAATGCAAAATAACATGTAATTTGTTACAAACAAACACTTATATTCATTTACGAATGTTTACAAACATTTTTAATACATAAATTCTCAATCGAAATAGTCTCATATGAAAAAATTCCTAACAAAATCACTAAACAATCTTAACATTAAAAACATATTAATCACACTTAACATTGGAAACAAAAACTAAACACATAAATAATAAACCATGACCTTAATTCCATTCTCCAATCGGTGGAACGAATCCTAGCTTATCATTAGTATTTCCTTCAGCATTTGGAATGTAAATTTGAATGAGCGGATGATGGTTAATAACACTTGTTGAATCTTCTTCAATCCACTTATTCTTCAAATACATATCCTTGTCTGCTTCTTCTGTATAACTTGTATGGCTAAATTACATCTTAAGTTTCCATCCCATATGATCTAGATGTGCGTTAACTTACATCACTTTTGCTTCAATTGAAGCCACGTCAGCGTCAATTTTAGTGAATTTGTCCACTATTCCTTCGATACTAATGGCAATGAAATCAATATATAACTCTTGCACACTCTAAATAATGGACCTCTTTCTCATTGTCTTCTCCTTTTTCTTCAAATCACTCTCCCAAGATGACATTTTTCAAAAACTCTCACTTTTTCACTTTTAATTTAGGGTTAAATGGAAGTCTGGTGAAACTTCTCCTCACACCCTTCTATTTATAGGCTCTAAACTCCTCCTAAAACTCCTAAACATGTCTTAAAATTTTCTCCCATGTTAGAGCTAACCAAATCTCAGTTAAAACTTCTAAAAATCAAAATTAGTGCATGTTTTTTAACTGTCGCGTTTAAGCACTGAATATCAACGCTTTAACGTTGGTGCTCAATTTAGCACATGTCATATCAACATCCAAATACACGTTCTAATATTTCTAAGTCATCTTATAAGGTCTAAAAATAATAGCTAAATCGTTATTTAATCAAAATACTACCAGAATTTTCTAAATCACACACAATGATATAAAAACAAAAATAAACACATCGATAACTATGGGTTGCCTCCCATAAAACACTTGATTTAACGTCGTTAGCCGGACATAACCAATGCTTATTTTGGTTGACCCAGCATCATAAAATCATTTAATTTAAGTTGGTCACCTAAAAAGTAGGATTTCAACTTGTGATCATTCACTTTGAATATTCTATCAATTTTAGGATCTTTGATATCCATAGCTCCATAGGGATAAACTTTCATTACAATAAATGGGTCCAACTACCTGGACTTATGTTTGCCTAGAAATAGTTTTAACCTTGCATTATAAAGCAAAACTTATTGCCCTGCAAAAAATTTTTAGTAAGAATCCTCCAATCTTGCCACATCTTATCTTTTCTCTATAAATCTTAGCACTTTCATAAGATTCATTCCTTATCCCTTTAAGCTCATCTAATTGTAATAATATTTTCTCACCAGCATCCTTTATATTGTAATTAAATTTTTCTATAGCCCAATAAGCTTTATGCTCATATTCAACTGGTAAGTGACACGTTTTCCCTAATATTAGCCTATATGGGGACATTCCTATAGGAGTTCTGTGTGCAATTCTATAACCTAATAAAGCATAGTGAAGTTTGAATGACCAATACATTTTGGTTGGATTCACAGATTTTTCCATTATTCTTTTAATTTCAGGATTGGATAATTCAACCAACCACTAGTTTGAGGATGATAAACAACAACAATTCTATGGTTATTCTGATATTTCTTTAATAACTTCTCCATTATTGCATTTCTAAAATGACTTCCCCCTTCAGTTATGATTACTCTCGACATCTCAAATCTACAAAAATATGTTAGTTTTCACAAAATTTGCAACTTAAAAGATTTGCAACACTTTGAGCATCACATCTAGGTAAAACAACAACTTCTATCCATTTAGATACATAGTCTACTAATAATAATATATATATATATATAAACTTTTGAAAGATGGTCTAAATGGTCCTATGAAATCTAATCTGCAAACATCAAATATCACAACTTCTAACACATAATTGAGGGGCATCTCATTTCTCTTAGAAATATTGCTTGCTCATTGACATCAATAACATGTTTTGAAATAAGTTTTAACATCTTCAAAGATTGTAGACCAACAAAATCCATATTGTAAAATTGTGTTATTTTATCAACACCAAAATGTCCCCCAAATTCAAAATTATGACATTTTTGGATTATTTCATAAGTTTCTTCTAAAGTATACATCTTCGAATAATTAGATCCTTTCCTTGTTTATATAAAAATGGGTCATCCCAAAAATAAGTCTTTGCTTCAGATATAAATTTCCTCTTCTGTTGGTATGTCATTCCATATGGTATAATATCACTAATAATGAAGTTCACAATGTTGACATACCATGGACTATGCCACTTGTTATCATTAACACGCCGGAACACGCCACTCATTAAAATTGAACAATTTTTCATCTGGAAAAAATTCATCAATTTCATTTCCAAAATTGAGTAGTTTCTCTAATTCATGCCTAGACAAATGATCAACAATTTGATTCTCAACTCCCTTCATATCTATTATTTCAAAGTCAAATTCATGCAAATAAAGAATCCATCTTATCAATCTTGGTTTTGCATCCTTCTTTCTCATTAAATATTTAATAGCGGAATGATCTATATGCACAATACATTTAATTCCAATTAAGTATGATCTAAATTTATCAAAAGCATATACTACTGCTAATAACTCTTTATCAATTCTGGTACAATTAATTTGAGCATCATTAAAATTCTAATAGCATAGTAGATAACATTGAAAATCTTATCATGCTTTTGTCCTAAAACAACTCCAATAGCATAATCACTAGCGTCACACATCAATTCAAAAGGTTTTCCCCAATCTCATGAAACAATAATTGGTGCAGTGACTAATTTTTCTTTTATTAATTCAAAGCTTTTAAGCACTCTTTATCAAAATTAAAAATTGCATCGTTTTCAAGTAAATGACATAGAGGCTTAGCAATTTTGAGAAGTCTTTAATATATCGCTTGTTGAATCCAGCATGTCATAAAAAACTCCTAATTTCTTTCACACTTGTTAGGTGAGGTAAATTAGCGATCACTTGAATCTTAGCAAGGTATACTTCCATACCATTTTCTAAAATTTGATGTCCCAAAACTAATCCTCTTGCTACCATATATTGGCATTTTTCCCAATTATGGACTAAATTTGTTTCTTCACAACTCTTAAGAACAATTAATAAATATTCTAAACATGATTCTAATGAAGTCCCAAACAATGGAAAATTATTCATAAAAACTTTAATCCCTTTTTTCAATTAAATCACAAAAAATAGCCATCATACATCTTTGAAATGTAGTAGGTGTACTACATAAACCAAAAAGCGTTCTTCTAAAAGCAAATGTACTATATGGATTGGTAAAAGTAGTTTTCTCTTGATCATCATGAGCAATTTGTATTTGGTGAAAACCAATATATCCATCCAAAAAATAAAAGTAATTATGCCCAACTAGTCGATCTAGTATTTGATCTAGAAAGGGTAGTGAAAAATAACCTTTCCCAGTGGCAAGATTTAATTTTCTATAGTCATGCATATTCGCCTTCTTGTGATTTATCTTATTGGTATTAACTTGTGATGTTCATTTAAAGTCACAGTCACTCCTCCTTTCTTAGGAACGCAGTGAATCATATTAACCCATGCACTATCTAAAATAGGGTAGAAAATTCCAGCATCTAACCACTTTAAAATTTCTTTCTTAACATCTTTTTTTATAATATGATTCATTCTTCTTTGAGGATCAGCCCTGTGTTTGCAGTTCTCCTCCATATGAATTCTCCATATGAATTCTATGCATATTCTCCTCCATATGAATTCTATGCATAAAAATTCAAGGATTGATTCCTTCTATATCAACAATTATCCTTCCTTAAAGTTTTCATTAATTCCTTAAAGTTTTCATCAAACTCTCTTCTTCTTCTGTAGTTAATTTTCATGAAATTATAACAAGTAATGTAGAGTAATCACCTAAAAAGGCATACATCACATGCTCAGGAAGTAACTTCAACTCAAGCTCAGGAGGTTTTTCAAATGATGGACAAAAAGATTTATCTGATTTATCTTTTTCTGTTGTGTATTTATCTTTTTCTGTTGTGTCCAAAACTTCAAAACTTTTATGAACATAATTTGAATCTTCCTTATATAAATCCTAAAATTGATTTAATTCCTCTTCTTTCTTGTGTTCCAACTCTTTTATTTCAGATTTCTCTTCATAAGTTTCTTTAAAATGACATTCACTTAAATATCATATAGCATTCGTTCTATAACATTCATCGTCTTTACCTTATGCAGAGTATTTCATTGATTTGGAAATATTAAATGTAACTATTTGATCAATGACATGCATTGTTAATTCTTCTTTCTACGCATATATCATTCCTATTCCTGTAGCTAGGAAAGGTCATCAAAAAATGATAGGTATTTCATTATCTTTCTCCATAACTAGCACAATGAAATCAACATGAAAGATAATTGATCCACTTTCACTAGGACATTTTTTATAACTCATTTAAGATAAGTTATTGAACAATCTACTGACTGTAGAGTTATAGTAGTAGGTGTTATTTCTTCTAATCCCACTCTTTTAAATGGTGATAATGGCATAAGGCTGATGCTTGCACCTAAATCACATAAAGCCTTCCCATAAAATTGTCTCCTATAGCATATAGAATTGTAAAGCTACCTGGATCTTTAAGCTTTTCAGCAAGCTTTTTCTGAATTATACCACTATAATCCTCATTAAGTGCAACATTCTCATTATCTTCGAACATCCTTTTCTGATTAAGAATATCCTTGATAAACTTCACATAACTTGACACTTGTTCTAAAGCTTCAACAAATGAAATAATAATTATAAGCTTCTTAAAAATTTCATAAAATTTTGAAAATTGCTTATCCAGTTTTTGTTGTCGTAGCCTCTGAGGAAATGGAGGTGGTGGTTTTTCTAAGTCAAATGTAAGTGGAGAAATAGGTTTCTTTAAACCTTTCAGAGCGTCCTATTTTGGTTTTTCAATCTCTTCTCTCTCTACTTTAGTATCTTTTGAACTTTACATTCCAATTATCTTCCACTTCTAAGTTGAACTGCTTTTAATTGCTCTTTATTCTTGTTTTTTTGGATTTAATTCTATATTACTAGGAAGTGTTCCTTGGGATGTATTGCTGAATGAATTTGTTATTTGTCTTAACTGATTCTTAGTATTTCTAATTATAGCTCATTGTCTTTGTTATTGATTTTCCATTTGTAACACCACTTCTTTTGTAGACAAATTCTTCTCTTTAAATTATGGATTACTATTAAACCTTGGAGGCTAAGTAGGTCTATAATTATTATTCCCTTGGTTGTTCTAATTTTCCAATGGGTTTACTTGATTGTTTCCCCATTACTGATTATTACCACCCCAAGTATTATTCCAGTTAATGTTTGGATGGTTCTTCCAACTTCGGTTATACTAAATTGAATATGGGTTATTCTACTTGTTATTTATAGCATTCAAAGTCTCTAATGATGCTTGAGAGTCTACCATTTGGCCTAATAAATTTTTTTCAATCATGGAAATAGGTTGAGAAATATTCATTCCAAATTGATCTAACTTCATTGAAATTACGACAACTTGAATTGATCTAATATTAGTATTTCTAACATTGCAAAAGGATCAGTTTCATTAACATTGGCTACTTTCTTAAAATTTACCCTTTCAGAAGGTTACCCTTTCAGAAGGCCATTAAAAATTATTTGTAGTCATCTCTTCAATTAAAGCATAAGCGTCATTAAATGTTTTTGACATCAATGAACTACCATCAGCGGTGTAAATAATAAATCAAAGAGATCCGACTAATATGTTCTTAAATGTTTGAATAATTAACTAATATGGTATAGCGTGGTGTGGAAACTTTCTTAAGAGTTCTTAAAATCCCTCCCATGCTCCATAAATAGATTATCCTTCAAACTAGCAAAAATATATAATATCATTTCTAAGCTTTGCAGTTTTTATGGTGGAAAGTATTTAACAAGGAATTTCTGCGCTAAATCACTCCAATTTCTGATATATCAAGGTGATAATGACCAACAGAAATATAGTTGTGTAAAATTTATAAAGTTGGCTCTGCTTTACAATGGTGTCGAAAAACTTGATGTGGTATTTTATGGATAATAACATTAAGCACTTCGTGTTGGTATTCTATGCAAGTATGTGTATCGTTATCAAGTAATATAAGACTTTCTATTTAAGTCCCAAATATCGATCCCACAAGGAAGGTTTATATTTGAGATGATAAATTAACTAGGAAATTCACAGAAGTAAAATGAAATTACTGTCACTAATTTCAAAGGTTTAAGATACTATCAAAGCTAAATTATTAAATACTAGCAGAATTTAAATGTAGAGTTTGAAATAGTAACTACTAAGCTATGTTTATGTGATTAAGTTTTCTAATGTGAAAAACGATATTTCTCATTACAATGAGCTTTTTGTTGAAATGAGATGAGATAAATGGTTTAAATTTATATTTTGCCAAATAGGAGCAATTTTAATTATTTACCCTCATTTAGTGTTATTAAAAATCATTAGCTAATCTTAGGTTTAGTTCCAAAATCTATGGTTAGGCTAGGAGGATACTGGCTCCCATTTCCCTTCCCCTGAAGGCTAACTCTCGCATTTGTTCTTAAACACTAAGATCGAATTGAGGATTTTAGTCTGTCACCCTAAAAATCTCCAATTCTACACCTAACAAAGTATTTTTCCCTATTTATTTGCACTTATTTCCATGAATGAAACAATCCTTCATGGCCTTAAATGTGATTCTCACTCTATTGTAGAAGTCATACTCCATTTCTTGGATCATATGTTTCACAATATATTGCAACAATTCAGTTGGTCAGATCAAAAAGTAAATTAAGGGCGGAGTTGAAAAACAATCACAATTTATTTTATATTTTAACATTGGCACATCCAAATTATCTCTTCATTTCACCATATCTCAGAGTAGGGAGAAAGAAAAAGGAAACTAATCAGACTTCATGAAAAAGATACAACAAAACACAAATTTCATATATAAAAAGAAGTTCATAAAATAATAATAAGCAAACAACACTTATCTGAAACTCTTTCTCAAAGCAAATCCTTTGTACCTCTCTCAAGAAATATACAAAGAAGAAATATCTGACTTCTCTCTCATTCCAACACTTCTTAGAGAAGAATTCATACTTAAACTCACCACAAAAAACTCAAAACTATAAATAAAATAACTAACTAATGGTGTGGAATGGCGTGGAATGATGTAAAGTGGTAAGGAGGAGCGTGAAGAGGTGCGAAAAGAGGTGAAGGGGGCATCTTTTTTGATCAATTTCGGCTCTAATTAGAGCCTAGGGTTGGTTCTCCAATAGGTGCATTAAAAAAATCTTAAAAAAGAGTCCAAATTTGTCAAATCTTCTAGAAATAGTGTCTGCACCGACACTGGCGCCGTCGATGACCATTTAGTTAAATCTCAGTCTCTGTCAAATGGCACTGTCGGCGCTGATCAATTTTTCAAAAATTCCATTTTGACTCCAAATTTCATCATTTTTGTTTCCTTTTTGGTCCAAGTCCTAAAAATTAGCAACCTGCAATAATACATGAAAAATACCTTCCATTAAAGTGCAACACCTAAAATGGGTATAAAATATGGGTCTAAAAAGCATATATTTTTTGTGTATTAAAATCCCCAAACTTAAATGCTACTTGTCCTCAAGTAACTCCTTTACTACATAAAAATATGACTCATGGCAAAGATTTTAACTTCTAAATTTCCATATCTTAGTCCACTAACTACAATAGCATAACTTAAGAAAAAAAATGTAAAATTACTCCAGTTAATACTAAAGGTGTAGGAATATCTACTAGTCAAGTCTAAGATTTTTCATTCTCTATTCTTCTCAAGCAAAATTGTAGATTATTCATAATAAAGCAACTTAGAATATCCATATGAAAAAGAACTTCATGAAACTTTACTAGTAAATATGCTAATGCTGAAATATAAGTTTAGAAAATGTAGCCAAGCCTTCTTCTTTAAGTTGATTCAAGTGATGCCAATTCTTAATTAGGCATCTCCTCAAGCTTCTACTCACATCTTTTTCTTTTCTTTTCTTTTCTTTTTTAGGATCATTTTCAATCCTTATTCTTTTCTTTTCTTTTCTTTTTCTTTTTTCTTTATGTGAGGATTACTATATCTGGATAGCCTTTAATGATTTTGAACTTCACTATCCTGTTCTTAAAGTTAAAAACTTTTCACATTCCTTCACTTTATAAATTTATATTAGCCTTAAAGATTTTTCATTAAGTTTATTCTTTTCTTCTTACATGAATTTTTAAGATTCTTAATTCACAAATTCCTTTGCTTACAAAAGAAAAACATAGTCTTATTATATTATACTAAATATCTTAATCTCTAAAATTAATCTTTATTATTTAAAAATTTTTACCTAAGTTTACTATATATTTAGAAACATAAATATAGTTACCTAAAATTACCCTCTAATACCAAAGGTCCTGTTAAATTTTAAAATATTTTAAAAATATAACTAAGAGGACAAATAAAATTAAGTTTCTTTTTTTAAAAAGGAATTCATTTTCTTTAAAAAGGAATTTTTCTTCCTCCCCCCACCCCTCAAAAAAAAAATTTTTAAAACATTTTGCATGAAAAACTTTTAAAATAATGGGTGAAAGAAAACGTTAAATACATAAAGGAAAGACTTACCTGTTGAAAGTTCTGCTTTGAAACTTAACTAAGAAATATTGTAGGTGCTAATATGAAAAGCTACAAGACTTTAAGCATTAAATAACACACAATACATAAAAATTTTCTGTGAAAGGGTTAACTATAAATACATTCAACAAAATACTAAAAATTAAAAATATTATTAAAATGATTTCCCATGTAACAACAGTTTCACAATTCTATTGCTCACAACACAACATACAATTAAAAAAAAGTATCACAGTCTACAAATAAAAAATCTCAACAATAAAGTACAACTAATTATAAACTAAACAAAATCTAACTAACACATTACCAATCATCATCATCATCTTCTTCTTCTTCCACATCCAAATTCTGCTGCTGATATGGAGTAAAAACAGCGCAACTGAATGATCACGCCTCATATATCGTACCATTTAATCATCATAAGCAACATCATATTCAAACTTCTGTATGGTCAAATCATCAATGTGTGCATTCCTGGCCTCCATATTTTCTATTCTATTTCCCATTCTCAAGATATCTCCCTGTTGGATCATCATCTGCTCCATAAGTTCTTGGATAGTAAGGTGTTGACCTCACTTTTGGTTGAGGTTTAGTTTTTCCTCTTTAGTAGCCTAGGGTCTAGCCATAGGACTTTCTTGTTCACTATTCTTAGAAAACTAGAAAAGAAACCCTCACCATTAAAAATTCTAAACTTTTCTTTCCTTAACTTGAAGTTCCACATATTGGTCCTAACCTCTAGTACTTAGTAGGTGTGGTCAATATGGAGGATCTCAAGGAGAGTTCCTGTAGGACTGCTTGACCTTAGAATTGACCCTGGGTGTTGGTTTGGAGCTAGTTCACTCACCTGCACATTAAACTTCCACTTACAACCCTAAACCTAAAATTATTGACTTTGATCCCTTGATCTTTTAGGAGACTCATGTAGATGGTCTTCTAGACCCACTAGCCCTAGGCTAGGTTTTAGCTAAGACCAGTGTATAGAGGACCCAAATGAGGATTTTATTGGTCCATAGCTCATATAAGGTGGTTGGCACCCCAATTCCACCCAACTTGGCCTTTTGCCCCTACCCAAATTACCTAAATGCCCTTGAAACCTTAATTTGGCCAAAATTCTCAAATTCATCCAAAATACCAAAACGTCTTCAAAAATCATTTCAAACCATTTCAAAACACACAAATTTTTCAAATCCACCCAAAAATTCCAAAATAACAAAAATACCCTCAAATTTGCCAAAGTTATAAAAATACCCTCAAATTTGCTAAAATTACAAAAATACCCTTGGCACCCCAAACTTTCCTAAAACATCCAAAATCACTTAAAATGTCTCTAAAACCAATTTGGACCCTTCAATTTAACCCAATTTGATTATTTTGAGCAGAACCCCCAAATTGCCTTCAAAAGCCTAATTTACCCAAATTCACTTTAACTGTCCATCAATTTGGCCCCAATTCCCGTCAACTTTAATCCTAAACTCAACATAATTTTTGCATGATCCATAAAAACCAAATCCATGCCTAATTGACCCATGATTTTGATCTAAATAAAAACCCCCAATTTTGACCCTATGACCTAACCTCACCTGTTTGAACCCCATAGCCTACTCAATTTGCACCAATTTGAATCCTAAACTTTTCATAAAAATCCTACACATCAAATTAAACCTTCAATTAGCCTTGTTCAAGCCTAAATTTTACTCAATTTCAACTCACATTGAAAATCCCCAAATTTGCCCCAAACTGGCTATGTCTTCGAATTCCACCAAATTGAAAGCCTTAACCCAAAAAATTTCACTCCATTCCTTCATGAAAAATCTTCATAACATTTTCCTTGATCATTAAAGCCATTCAATTGAACCAAATTCCAAGCCTAGCTCAACCTAAGCTCAAGTCTAGTCCAACATGCCCAAATTGACCAAAATCCCAAAATCCTTCAAATTGAGCTTCCAATTGAACTCAAAATTATTTCAATCCTTCACAAAAAAACATTCATAGCAATCATCTACATAATGTCCATCAATCAATAAAGCTCAATGACATGGCTAGCCTAACCCAAACCGAAATTCTAGCCATTTTGACCTAAATTGAACCCATGCACCAAAATTGTCTTAGCCATGCCTATGTCACCAAATTAATGACACCACAGGCAACATATACACCCTATGGACCAGGCTAAACCCACCTAAACTAGCCAAGATGAGCTATGGACCAATGGGTCTTGATTTAAGGGATTTCACTCCATATTTAGTCTAAACTCAAATATCATGCCCATCATCATCTACCCTTAGGAGTTAACCATCATTAAGAACCCTTTGGCCTCCCTGAGCCAAGAAGTGACCATACCCTGGCCAGCTACCTCCTCAGCTGCAAAAAATAGCCAGCCTAAAAGAGCCCCAAGTCGCCAAACCCAAAATTAAACTTCCCTGACTTAGCTCACTCCCATTGGCCATTAGAACCTTTCTTCCCTCCACCTCAGCAAGTTTTAGCACCCAATTCCCAGCCCTGAGCTCCACCAGATAGCCATGTCTATAAATGGAGCTCTCCACGAACAAGGAAGGGAGTGCTTGGAACCTTAAGGAACTCTGCTAAAATCTCACCAGAGCTTCTCCAAACCATCCCAAGTGCAATTCCCTTGCTCTCAGTCATTGATAGCTACCCCTTAGAGCCAATTTCTCCACATAAATTTGCCCTAAAATCAAAACAGATCTCTCCACTCCACCATAGTGCACCAAACTTCAATTAATTGTGCACAAACCATCCCCATAGTGAAAGAAGTTGATTCCCCATAAAAGCCCCCTCCGAAATAGCCTCTAATATAGCTCTAGATCAACACCTGAAATCTACCTTGGTCAAAATCATACCTAGACAATTCATCAGAGCTTGAGAATTCATTCGGAGATTCATTGGGTCCAATCAAAGCTATCACAACCATTTGATTAAGGCCTCCCCTCTTAGACAAAGGTATTGAAACTCAACCCTAATCTGAGCTTATTTTTATTCTCCATTTGTAATTGCTTGATTTCATACATGACTAACCTTATAGATCTGTTCTTCTTGAGTAGATAAAGGTTTAGAAACAAACCCCATGCAATTTGGTTGAGTCTAGGCAAATATCTTAAGGTTATAGTGTGAAAGACATATGGGTTAGGTTACTTGGGGACGATGAACGGATATCATCCAATTGCGCGTTTATTCGTTGGACGGTCCTCATGAAGCCTAATGAGGATAGGGTGCATGAATTGCGGGCTGACGAGGCAACTGCGTGGCTGGAGACTTCAAATGGGGGAGCGCCGCGTGGAGACTTAGGAGCAGACAAGGATGAGTTGGCGTCGTGTGGATAAGTAAATAAATAAGGGAATTTTTGATTTATTGTAATACGTGTTCTTTGAAAATTCATAACTTGGCATAGAAAAATCATAAAAGTAGAAGAAAAATACCCTCTTGTTCAGTGAACAGAGGAGAATAATGTGGATTAAAAGTAAAAATTATTTTTGTATTCTTTAATTTTTAATGAATTCAATACCCTTTGTGGTAGTGAACAGAGGAGAATCATGTGGATTAAAAGAAAAAATTATTTTCTTATTCCCTTATTTTTAATGAATTAAATATCCTCTGGGGTATTTCATAAAAATATCATTTGAAAAATTATGGAAATTATTTTATTAAGTTTACTGTGGTCAGAGAGGTCTAGGAAAAATATCATGCTGCTTTGAACTATCCTGTAAATTTCTATATTTAATTAGTGTAAATATCTTATGTAAATTTTGGTAAATTATGTACTTATAAAAATTAGCAAAATCAATTCCACATTGTTCATAAAAATTATGTGTACTCACTATAAAAACTTAAAAATTTTTTGATTAACTTGAGCTATTAAAGTTAGTTTTCTAAGGAACCTTATATTTTTGTACAAAAAAAAATTATGTTAAATTAAATACACTTAAGAAAAATATGAAAAGTGGTTTTTTGAGTTCTTTGTGATGAGAGGCACTTAGGAAAAATAAAAATTGCAAAATGGTAATTTTAGATTTTGATGTCTTAATTAAAATTTAGGATTAACCAAAATAAAAAAAAATTAAAAATCCCAAAAATGTCAAAACATTTCAAAATATGCCTAATTGTCCTCTGATCACTTGGGACTCATTAAAATATTTTTCCTAATTTACCTAAGTTAAAAATAAATTTTAAAAGGCTTAAAAGTGGATTTTCATTATTCTCCCATTAAAATAATTATAATAATTTAATTTAAAAAATCATGAAATTTTGTCTAAGTATTTCTCTGATCTAGGAAAACTTCTAATAGTTTTCTCATAAATAAAAATTTTATTTTGGAAAGTCAAATAAATTAATTTCTAAAGAATCCTACTTTCTAAGCGCAAATAAATAATTAAATCAAATTAAATTTTGAGAGGTCTGCTTATTCTCCTCAAGATATTGTAATTACCTCACAGATATGACACTTTAAATCCTCAAAGTCATTTGAGTTGTGTTTAATGATATATGAGGTGAAGTGCCCAAAGGGCAAAATAGTCATTTTAAACTTTGGTGCCTTAAACTTTGGTGCCTTTTTAAACTTTGGTGCCTTAATCAAAATTTAGGATTAACAAAGGGAAAAATGGGCAATTTTTATCTTAATAAATATATTTGGATGATTGAAATACAATGAGATTAAAAAGGTAGAAACCCACTCACCACCCTTGCACAACGTCAATAGAATTTCAATCCTTTTAATCTTCATGGATTGGATGTCAATTAAAATCAAATGATTCTTAAGCGATGGGCTTAAATCGTAAGGATGATAATGTACCATTTTTAAGCCCAAAGTTGAGGATGATGTGATCAGTCAATAAGGACACAAATCACTTGAATCAAAATTTTGATAATCAACATTTCACTTATCATAGTTGTTAAAGGCTTAGTAGTGACCTAGGCTCGATGCTTAAACTCAATTGATTGGATTTAGAAGATAATATGATTGGTGATTAACATATTTAAACACTACAAGCTTGGCCTTAATTGTGGGCACCACAACCTTTAAATGACCTAAACTTGCCTTAGGGGCACTCACTCACGTAACCCTTAATGGGAACATTAATTGATTGGTCGAGTACACTATCATTGGGATAATTAAATTGTCAAGTTTCACTGAACAATAGAGCAGTCACACTTCCACCTCAAATGATTAATAGAAAGAGCAGTCACACTTCCACCTCAGATGATTAATAGAACAATATGATAAGTTTCAAATTAACTCGAAATATTTCAAGGGATCTTCAAAATGATCTAGGGTTATGCTCCGAGCACTTTGAAATCTATTGGACATTCTAAAGAGAAAACTCGACTTGTCATACTTTTGTTCTAAAATCATCCACCAGGATCTTTGGAGACTCAATAAAATCATAACTTGGGGTTTGTTAGCTAAACTTTCATCTACTCTTACAACTTATATTCCCTACAAAATTAAATGCATATCTTGCAAGTACTGACCTTTCAGGTGGTGGAACCAGAAGAATCGACATGTACAATTTTAAATTAATACATTTACCTTTCTCTACTTTTTGTCTTAAGTTTACATGTTAAACAACAATGTCACCCTATATGAAAACCAAAACTGCTAGGATAGCCATAAAATCAAAAACAAATTTAAAATAAAATAAGATAAAATTCATCGCCACAACATTCAAAATATAAGGCAACTCAAAATTTAATCACAAACATCAGAAAACAACAATTGCAACTAAATTAAGACATCTTTATCGGATGATCGGGAATCCCTCGGACGAGGTAACCTACGGTTGCTAACGAGATTTCCCACGGTCTATATGAAAGTATGGAACTCATTAAGTTGAGTTTGTAAATTCATTTGGACTAAGTGAATCTGAAAGAAAATAGTGGTGCCAGAATGAGGGAACCGTAGGATCCTAACCGGTGTCGCTCTAATCATCTTTAATATGTCCCATAATATTTAAAGAACTATAACCATAAGGACATTTGATTTGACATTATAACCTGACACATTTAAAAACTTAAACTCGCCATAACGAGGAGCTTGGAGCTAGCATTGTGGGCAGCCTGACTATCTTCAACAGCAAGAAGATCTACAACAACATATCCTTCCTTAGCTTTAAACAACAAAGCTATAGGAACTCGAGGTCGTTTAGGGTGTTTATTTATGCAACATAAATCCTCAAAATTTTCTTTAGCCCTTTGTATAGCTTTGCTATACAATGTCAGCCCTAACTCGTCTTAGGATTTCGAGGTTGTCATTCGTCAAGACCTAAATCATCACTTCTTCGAGGCTATTTATGTGATCGTTTCACATGAATATAAGTCCTAACTAATAAAATTGATAGGATGAAACATTGAAATATTTCTCTCAAAAACAGAAGCCAAAAATTAAGATAGCTTGGGAATTCATTGAGGTTCTCCTTTAGATTTATGACATCCCGTAGTTCTTCCTCCTTTGGATTCTACAACAAAATGTTCCAAATTTGAGTCATTCCCCTTTCACACCTCTTTTCCGATTTCGTTGAAAGTCCTATTCCTTTTTTAACTCCTTGAAAATAATATTTTCATATTTTTATCGAGAGTTTTCTTAGGTGACTTCAATTATCTACGATGTTATTTACTATAAGGGCTTGCCTGTATAGGCAACTTTTCCGAGCCCAACTTAATATAAACCTTATTAAATTATTTGTATTAAATAGGGGATCTTGTCGGCTAATAAAATGGTTTTGCAGATCAAATGGATGTCATATATTTCTTAGTTTATTTGATCGAGCCTCGCCCTCAAGTCTTGTGTTTAACTTTCAGGATAGATACAGTGTTTGAGGTATAGTTCTCTTTCATTTGAACTATGAAAAATATGGGGTCAGCTTGATTTCATATTTTTCTAAACTTACATATAAATTAAATGTCTTTCCAAAGCAGGGCAGGCGAAGGGATTTCAATTCCGACAACTGACAGCTTCCCACAGGCAACTCCACACCCCAAAAAATAGTGTCGACATAGGGGCACTGGAAGTAGTACTTGAAGTAGAAGGAATATCCCCTACTTCCATATCACCATCAAACATGAGATTCATAAGTTTTTATATTGGCAGGCCCAATAGGTTTTAGAGGTTCAACCCTCTCCTCATCCATTCTGTAATCAACTCCTGCCTCTTCACATAGTGTGAAGACCAGGGCAGGGTGAGCTAAACCATCAATAGTTTCCTCTAGAGTAATAGATCGAGTGTTCCTAGAAATAATAGTGCCTACATCTATCCACATCACCTGCTGGATACAGAAGTTCAAGATGGCTCTATCCTTTGTAACTTCACTATGATTATTTGTTGGTATCATTCTTCCAAAAATAAAGTTATGTCATGCCTTAGATACTACATTTAAAATTGAAAGAGAAAATTTTACCTTAACACCATTATTCACTTTCTAAGTTCCTCTTCCATCAGTAAGAAAAGAAACAACCTCATCCAAGGCCTCATTTGTAGAAGAAAATGTTTGTAGAAGAAAATGATTTGTACTGGCAGCTTTACACATCTTCTAATAGATAAAATTTATTAATCTTTCCTCGATTAAACTCCACCATTTTTCGACGAACAGACACATAGTATTCAGAAGTCTCCTTAAAATTGGTATAGAACCCCATCACTACACCAATAATAGCTTTGGCAGTAAAGTAGCAAAAATTCTCCCATTACCGAGCATTGATTAATCTCTCAATTTCTCCTCCAATATTTTTAAATCATTGATCCAAAATCACTTTTTTAGTTGTAAGTAGACTATTGAAACAAATGTTGACCTTGTAGTTGACAAACCTTTGATCATTAAAGTCTACCCTTTGATCACCTTTGATCATTAAAGTCTACCTTTCTCTTTCCTTTGCTCATTCTAGGTGTCATGGAAAATCTAAAAAAATTTGATAAAATCCAAATAAATTTCCAAAAATTCCAAAAATCACAATTGGGAATGTTTTAAACTTAAATCTACTAAGTATAAGTTCTTCACCAAAGGATTTTTCTCAAAAATCTTCAAAAATTGTTCACAATTTTGGATCTCGGCAATATAAGATAAATCCTAAGTGAAAATAAAAAATTTTGAGTTCAAATAGTAGCTCTTACCTAGAGAAGATGAAATCTGAACTTCCTTTGCCTTAAAATTGCATCAAATCTCAGCAATAACAAGCCCTAGGTGCAAAAATCAGAGGTTGAAGGTGACTCAAAGGGTAAAAATGGAATTTTTACCGTACAAATTGTGAATTTTAAGGTGGTTTGGGTAGTTTTTGGGTAGAGGACGCTGTCAGCGCCCTTGCCGGTGTTTTTGGTGCTTATGGCCAAAAATCCATTTTTCTATTTTTGTAAATTTAAATTTTCTTGCAATTTAATCCAAAGTCTTTTTGGTCTTTTTGAACACTAATTTTCATGATAAAATAATTCACAAATAAAAATTTTCACAAACAGCACCACACTAACTTTTATATATGAAAATACACTTGTTACAAATACATTTTTCTAGTCACACTTCCACAACCTCAAAGAAAACTAAATTAAAAATCAACATCAAAATCAAGCCACAACACTAGAACGCTGACACAAAACTATACACAATCAAAGTCAATAGAGTTCTAAAGCAAAATAAAGTAAATCAAATCCACACAATTAAATTAAAAACATAAGTATTTTAAAATAGTAGAAGGTCCAACTTCTTCATTTATTCTGTCCCACCTTCGGTAATTTCTCCTCTTCTAATATCTCCCACAGACTGGTAATGGACATACAAATTGTATAAGGGTTGGTAAGGGACTTGATCAGTTAAATCTTCATCAATCCATCCATTTTTCTTGAACATCTACACCAGTCCTGCTTTAATTTTCCCAGTATGATCAAAGTTCTCCTTCATCCCCCAACCTATGTGATCAAAAAGGTAGTTAAGATTTCTTATTGCATTTGTAACACTCTAAAGTTCTCTTTCTATTTTCTTCATTTTCTTTTCCAAAGCTATTAAACTTCCAACTGTTTGTGGCATCAATGGTGTTGAAGCATAGAATGAATGATCCATGATAATATCTAATGCTTCATTCTCATTCCCAATATAATTTTCATCAATAGGAATCATGGGATCCCAAGGTAATAAAATTTTCTTCCAACTTTCATATGGAACTTAAGATTGACTGCAAAGTAGGAAAAGTTTTGAAGGATGCCCTGTCCATATATTGACCCATTCATAATAATACCCATAACATATTTGAAAATAATCGAGTCCACATAAATGCGTTTTTCCATTTTAATGCTCTTACACTTTCTCTTGTAACTCTACTAATCTTCATGGTGGGGAGTAATTTTGCAGATATGAAGAAATGTCATTATTTTGATATTGGATTAAGCAATGAAGCTATTAAGCAGTAAAATAGAGAAACTAACGTATCCCTCATCTGTAATTTCCCAATTATCATTTTCATCTGTCAAAAAAATATATACATCTTGCATCATATCTCTCATTGGGATAAAATTTGTATAACGATAGATTGGAACGTTTTCTATCATATACGAATCATTAATTCACGCCAGAGTAAATGGTACAACCTTACCTTGAAAGAAGACGGCTCCTTGGGTAATTTCATGTAAGTTAGCATAGAATTCCTTTACAAATTATACTACAACTACAATAGTAGTGTAGCAAAGAACTTCCCAACGTCTTTACACAACGATTTTCTCAATCTGTGAACTTGGATTACTCAATCCATGATTGACAAAGCCTCTCTCAATGATAAGTCTCTTCTTCATGATGACTTTTACATAGAATCTCTGCGCATCAAAACTGATAAACTTTCTTCTATTGAAAACTCCATACCTTGAAGTATTTCTGGAATTTAAAGTCATGGAATTTAAAATTATGAAGTTTTTGGACGTCTAAGGTAGTTTTTAGGACATTAATTAGGAGCGTAATCCTGCCAAAGTCCGTCAAATTCATTCTGAACGTGCAAAACTGCTCGGGACGCTGTCGGCACTGTCAGTGCCATGGTCCATTTAGAGGACGCCATCGGTGCCCATTCTGGCGTTGTGACACCAGAGGCCAAATTCGCATCTTTTATTTTTTTTTTTGTTCAATTTGATTCCAGATTTCCTCCAATACAGATATTTGTCTTAATTTATGATATATAAAATTGTTTAGGACTCAAAAATATTATAATTTCCCCATATATATATATATATGGGTTGCCTCCCATAAAGTGCTTAGTTTAACGTCGTCAGCTCGACGCATCATTTGTTTAATCAGGATGAGTTAACATTAAAATTTCTTTAAATTTTGATATATCTACTTTAATAATGTTTCAATCGATGCTCATTAACTTTAAATATCTTTCCAGTTTTAGGATCTTTAATAACAACAATTCCATAATAATAGACTTTAATCACTTTAAATGGTCCTAACCATCTGGATTTCAGTTTTCCTGGAAATAATCGCACTCCAATAGGAGTCTTATAAGCAGTTTTGTGTGCCCACAATGCAATATCTAATCTAGGAGACCAATCCAATTTTTAGGGATTTACAGCTTTTTTTAAAATTCATTTTATTTTCCTATTTGACATTTCTACTAGACTGCTAGTCTAAGGATGATAAGCAGTAGAGAATGTATGTATAATATCATATTTTTAATTAATTTTTTGATTCTCTTATTCCTAAAATGGAATCATCCATTAGTAATAATTACTCTCAATATTCCACATCTTGTAAAAATATTTTTATTTAAAAATTTAGAAATACTCTGAGCATCACATTTAGGTACAACAATAGCTTCAATCCATTTGGACATATAATCAACAACAAGTAATATATATAAATTCCAAATGAAGGCATAAATGGTCCAATACAATCCAATCCCCACCATTAAAAATTTCAACTTCCAATGTGAAATTTAGAGGCATTCATTTCTTCTAGAAATATTTCCTACTCGTTGACATTGATCGCATGTTTTCATATATTCATTAACATCTCCAAAAAGAGTAGACCAATAAAATTCAGCTTGCAAAATTTTATATGCAGTTCTATTTATTTCAAAATATCCTTCAAATTCAGAATCAAGACAGTTAAGGCACAAACCTTCTAAAAATTAGATCTTTACATTATTTATATAAATATGAGTCATCCCAAAAAATTAAATTTTGAATCATGTATAAATTTCTTTAATTGTCGATTCTTAATTTCAGGTGCTAGAATATCACTTAAAATTTAATTTACTATATCAGCATACCACGGTATATTAATTTCATCAATATTATATAATTGTTCATCAGGGAAATTTTCTAAAATTTCATTTGTAAAATTAGTTAATGTTTCTTTTTCTAGTCTAGACAAATGATCACCTATTTGATTATCATTTCCATTTTTATCAATTATAATAAAATCAAACTCATGCAAATAAAGTATCCATCTAATTAATATTGGTTTAGTATCCCTCTTTTGCGACAAGTATTTGATTGCATAATGATTTATATGCACTATACATTTTGTTCCAATCAAGTAAGGTATAAATTTATCAAAGGCATAGTCGATGCTAATAACTCTCTTTCAGTAGTAGTGTGACCAAAGGAAAATATGTTGAGATTTTCATACTTATTTTACACTATTTTTGATGATATTGAAGAAAAGTATTTGCCTTTGTCCTAAAACAGCTTTACTAGCATAATCACTAGCATCGCACGCTATCCCAACTAGTTTCTCTCAATCAAGTGGGACTATTTTAGGTGCAAGGATTAATTTTTCTTTCAATAATTCAAATGCTTCTATGCATTCTTAATTAAAATCAAATTTTGTATCTTTTTATAAAAGTTGGCATAAGGGCTTAGTTAGTTTAGAAAAAAAAATTTATAACGCCTGTAGAAACCTGCATGTCCTAAAAAACTTCTTACACCTCTACCGTAGTAGGAGGTGATAATTTTTCAATAACTTAAACTTTTGCAGGATTTACTTCCATGCCATTTTTAGAAGTTTTATGCCAAAGTACAATTACTCCTATAATCATAAATTGACATTTTTCCCAATTTAGTACTACGTTGATTTTTTCACATAATTCCAAAACTTTTTCTAAAGTATTTAAGCATAATTAAAATGAAGTCCTGAATATAGAGAAATCATCCATAAATACTTCCATGTCATGTTCAATAAAATTATTAAAAATTGACATCACACATCTTGGAAATATTGCAGGTGCTTTGCATAGTCCAAACGACATTCTACGAAAAGGAAATGTTCCATAAGGGATTGTAAATGTTATTTTCTCTTGATCCTCATGAGAAATTGGATATTGATGATAACATGTATATCCATTTAAAAAGCAGTAATATTTTTTTCCAGCCAATCTATCCAACAATTGGTCTATAAAGGGTATAAAGGAAAGTGATCTTTCCAAGTGATATTTTCTTGTGGCCATATTTAAGTTTCTATTCTCTATATAGATTCGCCAACCAATAACTTGTTTTATTGGAATTAACTCATTTTTCTAATTTACTTCAATTGTCACTCCTTTTTTCTTTGGAACACAATGAATTGGATTCACCCAAGAACTGTCTGAAATAGAATATATAATTTCAACATCTAACCATTTATAGATTTCTTTTTTGACATCTTCTTTCATTATTTGGTTTAATCTCCTCTGAGGATCAGCTTTAGGTTCGTATTTTTCATCTAATAGAATTATGTGCATATAAATTGAAGGGCTAATTTTTTAAATATCTGCTAAAGTCCATCCAAAAGCTTTTTTATTTCTTTTTAACAGTTCTATTAATATATTTTTAAAATTTCAGTTAACTTAGAAGATACAATAATAGGCAATGTAGATGAATCTCCTAAAAGCACTTATTTTAAATGGGTAGGTAATACTTTCAATTCAAGCTCTAGTGGTTTAATATTTGAAGGAATAAGATTTTTATTATCATTTTCCTACAAATCTAAAGTTTCAAATTTTTCTTGAATATAATCTAAATTCTCTTCTTTTATTTCATTCTCATTCTCACTAAATTCTTCTTGCCTTAATTTTTCTTCAAAATCTTTCTTAAATAGCTCATTTCTTAGATAATTTGTAACTTCCATCCTAAAACATTAATTGTCTTTTTTTATGCAGGATAATTCATAGCTTTTGTAATATTAAATGTTTCTTCTTAATCATTAGCCTCATTATTAATTCTCTTTTTTGAACATCTTATACAGCTCTCCCTGTTGCAAGAAATTCTCTCCCCAAAATAATAGGAATCTCTTTAACTTCCTCCATATCTAATACTATAAAGTCTACAAGAAAAATAAATTTATCCCCTTTTACTACCTTTTACTAATACATCACTAATACATCTTCTATAACTCCTTTAAGATAAGTGATTGATCGATCAGCTAACAGAAGAGTAATAGTAGTAGGGGAAATCTCTCCTAAATTTAAATGTTTAAAAAATGATAGAGGCATAAGATTGATACTCACTCCTAAATTACATAAGGATTTTCCATAAAACTTTTCACCAATTACACAAGGTATAGTAAAACTACCAAGATCTTTTTACTTCTTAAGAATCTTTCTCTAGATAATAGCGCTACACTCTTCACTAAGTGCAACGGTCTCATGATCTGCAAACTTCCTTTTCTTATTGAGTATATATTTCATAAATTTCACATAACTTGAAATTTGTTCTAAATCCGCAAGAGGTTATTTAAATTAGTATTTCTTTGGTTATTTAAATTTCCTGAGGGGTTCGTTGATTTGTTATATATATTCCAACTAAACTAGGGTGATTTGTCCATCCAGGGTTATAATAATTAGAATAGGGATTGTTATTTTGATTAATAATAGCATTCAAAGTTTCATAAGATGATTGAGTATCAATTATCTGTCCTAGAAAATTTTCCACTAATACTAGTGGTATTTGAGATCAGTTCACTCCAATTTGATCAATCTTTTTCGATATATCATGAATTTGAGATGCTAAAATAGACATTGCATCAGAGTGATGATACTAGCTACTCTCTAAGGATTTACCCATTCAAAAGGCCATTGAAAATTGTTAATAACCATTCCTTCTATTAAGGAGCATGCTTCATCAAAAGGTTTTGACATTAGAGATCCTCCTGCAGCAGCATCTATAATAGATCTAAGTGATCCTACTAATCCATCGTAAAAAAGTTTGAATTTTTAACCAATCTAGTAAAGCATGGTGTGGTCATTTTTTAAGGAGATCCTTAAATCTTTCTCAGGCTTCATATATTGATTCTCATTCAAACTGACAAAAAGATGTAATATTGTTTCTAAACTTAGCGGTTTTCAAGGGAGGAAAATATTTAGCCAAGAATTTTTTTTTATAGTTCTTATAGTTCTCCTCAAGTTCTGCTAGATCATGGTGCTAATGAATTTAACCAAGCTTTAGCTTTATCCCTTATTGAAAAAGGAAAAATTCTAAGCCTAACAACATCATTAGACACTCCGTCATATTTAAAAGTAGCACATATTTAAAGAAAAAGAAAAAGATGTAAGTTAGGATCTTCAGTAGGTGTTCCTCCAAATTGATTATTTTGTATCATTTGGATAACTCCAGGTTTAAGCTCAAATGAATTAGCAGCAACATCAGGATTTTGAAGAGTTAAATGAAGTTCATCTGTTGTTGGAATAGCATAATCTTTTAAAGGTCTTTGTTGATCCCTTTATTTGATTATCTAAGTTATTCGCCATTTCATTCAAATGTTTAAATTCTTTTTGTTGTTTTCGAATTTTTCTAATGGTACATTCTAATTTTGAATCGTAAGGTACTAAACCTTTATATCCAATATTTGGCATAAACAAATATAATAAGTAAAGAAAATATTCTTAAAAATACTCTTAAATATATAATTATATATATTTTTATTTTTTTATTTTTTATTTTTTATTTTATGTATTTTTTTATTTTTTTATATTTTATCTCTAAATTTCCTAATTTACCAAATCTATTTAATTTACTGTTACCTTCCCTGGAAACGACACCAAAAACTTGACCAACAAAAATATAGCTGTGTAAAATTTATTAAGTTGACTTGGGTTTACAATGGTGCCAAAAAAATAGATGTGGTATTTTATGAATAAAAATGATAAGCACTTAATGTTGGTATTCTACATAAGTATATGTATTGTTATCAAGTAATATAAGAATTTCTATTTAAGTCCCAAATATCGATCCCACGAAGAATGTTTAAATTTGAATTGACAAATTAACTAGAAAATTCACAAAAGTATAATGAAATTATTGTTGCTAATTTCGAATGTTTAAGATACTACCAAAGCTAAATTATTAACTACTATCAGAATTTAAATGCAAAGTTCATAAATAATAACTACTAAATTATGTTTATGTGATGGAGTTTTCTAATATGAAAAAACATCTTTCCCATTACAATGAACTTTTTTGTGAAATGAGATGAGATAAATGGTTTAAATTTGTATTGTGCCAAATAGGAGCAATTCTAATTCTCTACCCTCATTCAGTGTTATAGAAAATCATTGGCTAATCTTAGGTTTAGTCCCTAAATCCGTGGGTAGGCTAGGAGGAATGTGGCTCCCACTCCAGAGCTCCCACCTCCCATCGCTTGAAGGCTAACTCTCACATTAGTTCTTAAACACTAAGATCAAATTTAGGATTTTAGTCTATCACCCTAAAAATCTTCAATTCTAGACCCAATAAAGTATATTTTCCAATTTATATGCACTTAATTCCATTAATGAAATACTCATTCATGGACTTAAATATGATTCTGATTCTGATGTAGAACTTATACTCCATTTTCCGGATCATATGTTTCACAACATATTTGAACAATTCAATTGGTCAGATTAAAAAGTAAATTAAGAGCAAAGTTGAAAAACCATCACAATTTATTTTATATTTAACATTGGCACAACCAAATTATCTCTTCATTTCATTATATCTTAGAGTAGAGAGAAAGATAAAGTAAACTACTTTGACTTCATGAGAAAGATACAACAAAACACAAATTTCATATATAAAAGGAAGTTCATACAACAATAATAAACAAACAACACTTATCTAAAACTCTTTCTCAAAGCAAATCCTTTGTAACCTCTCTTCGGTAATGTGAGAAGAAGAAATCTCTCACTTCTCTCCCTCTCCAGTACTTCTTAGAGAAGAATTCACTTAAACTCACCACAAAAACTTAAAATTATAAAGAAAATAACTAACTAAAGGTGTGGAATAGCATGGAATGATGTAAAGTGGCAAGGAGGTGCTTGAAGAGGTGCAAAATAGGGCAAAGGGGGGTGTCTTTCTGATTAATTTTGGCTCTAAATAGAGCCTATGGTCGGTTCTCCAATAGTTTCATTCAAAAACTCTTCAAAAAGAATCTAAATTCATTGAATCTTCTAAAAATAGGGCTTGCACCGACACTGGTGTCGTCGGCGCCCATTCTGGTGTCATTGGTGCCAGAGGCCATTTAATTGAATCTGAGTCATTGTCAAACGGCGCCGTCGGAGTCCAGTCTGGCACCGTCGGCGCTGAACAAATTTCAAAAATTCCATTTTGACTCCAGATTTCATCTTTTTTGCTTCTTTTTTGCTCCTTTTTTGCTCTAAGTCCTAAAAATCAACAACCTGCGATAAAATATGAAAAATACCTTCCATTCAAGTGCAATATAAAAAAAAATAAGTATAAAATATGGGTCTAAAAATGCATATAGTTATGGTGTATCAGATAACAAATATAACCATATCTTAGCTTTGTCCCTCTGTGAGAAAGAAAATAATATAAGTCATATAGCATCATCTGAAACACCATCATATTTAAATGTAGCACACAATTTGAGAAAATTGGCAAGATGTAAATTTGGATCTTCAGTTGGTGCTCTCCCAAACTGATTATTTGATATCATTTGGATAATAGTGGCTTTAAGCTCAAATGAATTAGCCACTACAACAGGTTTTTGAATACTACATTGAAGTCCATCGAACGTAGGGTTTGCATAATCTCTTAAAGGTCTTAACTCTTCAGCATTTTGATTATTTTGATTTTCCATTTATTAAAAATTTTTAGTAGTTTTTTATTTTAAATTTTTTCTAGTACTTCTTTCTAATTCAGAATCATAAGACACAAGTCCTTTGGAACCTGAACTAGGCATACATTACTATAAAATACATAAAATAAAGATAACTATAACAATTAAAATAAAAACACACAAACAAGAACTTTATATAAAATCAACACTACAATATTCCTATAAGAAATCTTAAAGTTTAAATAAGATATTTGTAAAAATTGAAATTTTGCTTTCTAAAAACTTTTTGAAGAATTTGTAATTTTCCCCGCCAACGACACCAAAAACTTGGTGTCGATTCTTTGGTATAGACGTAAAATGCGATGTATGCGATTATATGCTTAATTTCCTTAGTAATTATTCTTAATTTGCAACAAAGCCAAAAACTTGATCCCAAGAAAATGCTAGGTAAATTGTTTACTATGAAGCAAAGAAGAGTACAGTTATAATATTTAAATATGGGATACTACGCAAGTGTGTGTATCGTTATGAAGTAATACAATACTTTTTAATTAAGCCCCGAATATCGAACCCACAGAGAAAATTGATAATATGTACTTTAGAAACCTAGAAAGTTTAGATGACAAAAATCTACTTAGCAAAAAATGCTTACTTAAACTTAAGATGCTATAATAGGAATGAAAATTTGATTCTTTATGTAATTTTTGGATTTATGAAAATAAAGTAAGCAACTAATTAACTTAATTAAATATTTGTAAAATGAAGGAAACATAAGTAAAATATTTTTTTCCTTATCATGAATCAGTAATAAGTATAAAAATTATTTTATGGAAGTATGCTAAATGTGTTTTTCCAAATAGGAGCAATAATATTCTTTACCCTTACTAGAGATGTGATAAAGAACATTTGATAATCTATAACTTGAATAGTCTTAAAGACTGATTAGGTAGGGAAGATACTAGCTCTCACTCTAGAGTTCCCTATTCTCCCACCACCTGGGGACTAACAACTTGTATCAAAACTTAAAACTATAAATCAAATTGGGGGCTTTAGTTTGTCACTCTAAAGTTCACTAATTCTACACACTTGAAAAGTTTATTTTCCTATTTATTTGCACTCAACCCCTTTTGCACTCAATCCATTAAACTTCATTTTCATCCATGAAATCAATATGTGATTCTAACCATTTGTTGACTGAGATAATACCATATCGGATCTATCATGTTCTCACAACAGATATTAATATCTTAATTGGTCAAATCAAGTCAAATCAAGAAATAAATGAAGTGAATCAAGAAATAAATGAAGTGCAAGGTTTCAAATCATCACAGCTTCTTCCAACATTAAAGTCTAATTCTTTACACAATTTCCTTTAAAAACTTAATTACTTATCACTTTAAGGAAAGAGATAAAGAAAACTACTCAGAATTCTTGGAAGAAACACAACCACACATGAGTTTAAAAGTAGAAATCATGCTCACAAACAAGAAATCTTAATTAAAACCAAGTGTAGTCACAAAGATAAACACTTATCTCAATTCCTCTCCACCAAATGTCTTAAAGTTCCTTTGAATTTTCTTCCTTCACTCACAATACAAAACTAACATTCAAAATAAAAAGAAAATAGTTCGCAGCGGCGACGACTGTGACTTGGATGAATGATGGCTTTAATGGCTGATGGCTGACCTACTTTTCTTGAAGATCAAAGTCTTCATTAATAAAAATCCAAAAGGTTCCTTGGCGTCTCTTCAAAATGTGTCATTATTCAATGAATCTTCTAGAAGTCACTACTTTCAAAAGACAACTGAATGAATTTTTGTGTCCATGGGCTATTTTTCACGTTTTTACTAAGGGTTGCTTCAAACACCTCTTCAAAATTTTTTCTAAGTTCAATGAATCATCAGATAACTACTTTTGGCACTTAAGCGCGGGGTACCTGCAGCTTAGGCACGAGCCTCTGAAGCTTAGGAGTTAGTCCTGGGCTCTTAGGCGCCCAATTTAATTTTTCACCTTCATCATTTTTGCTACAAATCATACCCTTTTTCACTCTTTTTAGCATTTTTTATCCATTTGATTGTGCCTGAAAGAAAAACACCAAAATACCTTTCATTAATGCGCAATATCTAAAAAATAGGCATAAAAATTTGTATAAAAACACTATATATTTTAAGAGTATCAACCATATCAATGTTGTTTCCACCATCTCAGATGCCACCACCTTTGCCTCAAAACTTGGGGTAACTAAACCAGTTAAGTCACTTCTGGGTCCCAAAGTACCATCTACTACTGTTAATGAGGATTTTTTGAAGAAAGATAACAGGAAGAGACCACTTACCAATTTACGTAGTCCACACGATGGGAAGCATGCTTCTCTTTGAAGCACCGATGCCATCTTCGAGACACTCCATTATAAGGCTTCGACCTCTACGAAGAAAGTGCAGGTACCTAAGGTTGCTACACTAGTGCAGTTTGAAAAGCCCATGGGGTAGTTTGGTGGAATGGAGCATAGGTCTAACATGCCAGTTGTTGTTACTTCCGTTGCTACCGAGTCTATTACAGAACAAGATGATGATCAAGAATGACCCACAAATCTTAAGCTGATTCTAAAGAAAGCAATTGATGATGAACTAGAACACTTTAAAGCCAAGATTGCAAAGTTGGAAAAGGAGCAAGGAGTGGGCATCAACCATGAGGGTTTTTGATTTGTCAGACTATCTAGATGAAGTGTTTATAGAGATCAATGTTGTTCAGACCTGGGCCACTGCATCTTTGTGTGATGCTCCACTTTCTATTGAAGAGAACTCTGTGGATGACCTACAAAGGGCAATTCAATGCGAGATGAACATATCAATAGAATGGAGAAAAGGAAGGAATGGCCGCCATGGCTACAATGCATGAATAGTCTCAGCCACAGCAGGTTAATTTTGAAAATTATGCGGGTGAAGACCCTTAGAGAGGCAAGTTAGTGTTATTGGAACACTTAGCCAAATTTTGATCCTAATTGGGCTTGTAATGTTTGAAAGATGTTTTAATTTTCAATGATGTTTGTTTTTCTAATCCTTATGTAAATGAATCATTTAAATGAAACTTGATTTAGCCTAAGTCACTACTAAGCCCTTAAGACCATAGGTGAGTGCTTAATTAGTTTTGAAAAGATTAAGCTTTAGGTGGTCATAATTAATGATTTGAATTTTATTTGAAAATCAAAAATAAATATAGGGCTACTAAATTGATTAATTACTGACTTTAAAAGTGATACCCCTAAGTCTTGGGTTCATTTTATTTTAATAAACTTCCAAATTTTAATAATTTATAAATTTATTAACCTATCCTTTCAATTAGGATAAAGAGGTTGGTTTCTACCAATTAACCCCTTGTGTTTCAAACATCCAAATTAAGATCAGAGGTTGCCCATTTCCCTCCTTGAATTAGGCCTAAATGTTAATTAAACATATTAAGTTTAGTAGATCTCCAAGGTATCCAACAGATTTAGAGAAAGAAGTTGGTCCGTGCTACTCTCTCGCTGCCTGGTGGAAAATTCTGAGCTCTTTTAAAATTATTATGTTGCTTAATAATTCATCCTATAAACACCGTTAGTGCTCAGTGAGCATTATTGTCCCAATTATCCCTAAGAATAGGGTAATTATCACTCGTAATTCAATTTAAGAATTACGTGGGTGAAGACCCTAAAAGTGGCAAGTTTAAGAGACTTAGCCAAATTTTGACTTGGGCTTGTAGTTTTTGAAAGAAGTTTTAATTTTCAATGATGTTTACTTTTCTAAACCTTATTTAAACAAAACCTGATTTAGCCTAAGTCACTACTAAGCCCTTAAGATTTTTGTGAGTGTCTTAGTCATTGCAAATGAGATTGACCTATAAGTGATGGTGATGATTCATGTTTCTGTTTTTTTTTGTTCATCGGATAGAGGTATTAAATTAGTGAGTTATTAACACCTAAAATCATACCCCTAAATCTAGGATCATTTAATTGGCTAGACTCCCAAATTTATGTAATTTAAGGAAATTGCAAATTTATCCCTTTTAATTAGGAGAAGTGAGGTTGGTTTCTACCAGTTAAAGCCTTGTGTTTCAAACATCTAAATATGTTAATTAGAATCAAAGATTTTCCATTTCCCTTTCTGAAATTAGGCCTAAATGTTAATTAAGGCTAAATTTAAAAAATTATACATTTGCCCCTAAGGCTCTGTCACTTCATAATTTATCAGATTTAACCCAAATGACTTTGGAATTTTTATCCTACCTAACTCATCGGTCAATGGATACAACAGAGGAGAAAGTGTGATTTTTCAAAATTTAATCTATCTATATAATTATTTTTAATGCAAAAATAGGATTTTTCAAAGAAAATTCCTAACTTGACCATGATAAATCCTAATCCCTTGAAATTTTTATTGGAGGTAAGCCTAGAATAGAAAAACCCTTTGAATTGACTTAGACTAGAGAAGCCTTTGGACTAAATGTTATGATTTTTTGAATTTTATTTGGATTTTAACAATTATTTTAATTTCTAGGGTGTTTATTAAATATAAAATATTTTAAATTTGAAAAATTAAGTTCTATATTTTTATTAAATCTATATGATATCAAGGGACATAAAGAAATAAATTTCACATTTTTTTTATTTTTATTTGAATTATTGGAATTATTTTAGTAAAAATCTTTTTTTAGCATTTAAAAATTATTTTAAGCTTCAAAACTCAATATCTTTATTTAAAAAATCACGAAAAATATCCATATTATTTTTAAGTTCTTATAAAGAAATTTATAACATTTCCATGAATTTTATTTTTTTTATGGATTTTTAATTATTTAAATATTTAAAAATAGGGTAAAAATCAAGTTTTTATTTTAAATTCCATTTTATTTTTAGAAAATACCCCTGATCACAGAGAACTCAAAAAAATAAGTTTTATAATTTTTCAAGTTATATTTTAATTATTAAAAATTATTTTGTTGCCAAAAATGTAAATTAACTTGAAAAATCAATTTGTGATATTAAATGAACTCCAAATGTTTTGAATTTGTTATGGTGAGTTCTCTGGATACTAAAAACTAGAAAAGACATAAAATTAAGTCATTTATATGTTTATGTTACCCAAAATTAATTTCTTATATTTTTATGGTTGGTAAGATTAAATGTATTCTTAATGACTTAACTCATGAAATTATTTCTAAGGGGTCCTCTAGTCATAGTGAACCTTCCAAAATTTTCTTGGAATTTTCTAAGAAACATGATAATTATCATGATTAATAATTATCATGATTAATTAACATGATAATTATCATGATTAATTTATGCAAATAATAGACATAAACTTGAAAAATATTTATCTCTGCCTAAGGACCTCCTCTGACTTTCAAAAAATCAGAGGATGTTCCCTAAGACAGAGGAAATAACATGCTAAAATTTTAAGCCATGGTAATATTACTACATGCATGGAGAATCAAAACATTCAAATCAATGTTTAATTAACTAAAAATAAAATATGTATCACATGGACTTAAAATTATTTCCACATTATTCTCCTTTGTTCACTGAGCAAGATGGTATTTTTATTTTATTTTTATGACTTTTCTACACCAAGAAGTTAGGTTTTAAAGTTAGGGATCATTTTTTTATTTTTTAAATTCCCTATTTATCTACTAAAATGCGCGGTGCTGACTATATCCTTGGCAGCTCCAAAGGCATGTGTGGCGTGCTCTGGTTGGATGCTGTCATCCACGTAGCTGCTGACTCGACCCACGGTTCATGAAAGGAAGCGCTGTCCGGATCGATCTCCTCCGTCCATCTGATACACGCGCGATCGGATGACTCCCCGTCATCATCCCCGGTAGAGTGATCTCGTGACCGTCCACACTAAAATCCTGAGATCTCAGCCTAGACTCAACAAAATCACTTTAGGTTTGATCCTATGGACTAGTTTAAGGGAGACGAACATATCCATAAGGTATCATGCCATTAAATTAAGCCTAATCAAATGGAGAATGAAAATATGCTCGGGAGGAAGAGGAGATCAATACCTTGGCTCTGAGAAGTGAAGCTTTGATAAGAAATGCTCGGCACGTTTGTTGGGGTCCAAGGAGGCTAGAGATTATGCCTCTAGTCGTGGTCCAAAGACTAGGTAGGAATTTAACCAAGCTTGATTTCAGGTGTTGGTCTAGAGCTATGCTAGGGGCTCTGTGGAAGGGAAATTTGATGGGGCTTTTCCTTCTCTCACGGTGGTGAAGGTGTGGGTTAGTTTAATTTGATTTTTGTGGAGTGTAGGAGTGTAATGAGCTCTGTCCTGGTTTTAGGCAGAGATTTAAGATCAAAATTGGGCTCCGACAAGGGGATTTAGGGGAATGTGGTGGTTGGATTGCACTGAGAAGGTCTCAAAGAGGCTTTGGGTTCAATTTGGGGAAGTCTCTCAAAGGAAATTTCAGCACTTACCTCCATTGCCGTTGAGGGGAGCTTTTATAAAAGAAATGGCTTAAGGCTTGCTGTCATGGCCAGTTGAGGGGTGAAATGTCCTGCCTAATTGAAGGGCAGAGATCTCCAACATTTAATTTGGATGAGGTGAGCTCTAGGTTTGAATTGGGTTTAATCCCATAAGGGCGGCTCTCAGTTTTGGCTTCTTCGGTGACTAGAGGGAGGTGGCTAGGAGCTCAGGAAACCCAGGGGAATATGTCACAGCAATTTAATGCAATGAGGCTTTGTTTTGGCAAAAATATCCTAAGCTTAAGAAAAAATTGAATGAAATCCCTCAAGTTAAGGGACCTTTGGTCCATGTATTATATTAGGTGGTTTTAAGAGGTTTAGACTGGTCACTAGTTTCCAACTGATGGCTGTGGAGTCATTAATTTGGAGACTTTGGGGTAATTAGACCATCTTTAATACATGGGTTCAATGTGGGTTCAATGTGGGGTCAAATGATCAAAGCTTGGGTTTTGGCTAAGGTAGACATGTAAATTGGCCCAATTAATTGATCAAAATTGTTTAGATGATTGTTATGAAGATTTTTGGTGAAGGATTGAAACGATATTGAGTTCAATTGGAAGCTCAATTTGAAGGATTTTAGGATCTTGGTCAATTTGGGCTAGACTTGGGTCTAGATGACTTGGGTCTAGGTTGGGTTATCCTTGAGGTAAGTCCAAATTTAATGGTCCAAATGATCAAGGGAGATGTTTTGAAGATTTTTAATGAAGGAATACATTGGAAATTTTGGGGCTAAGGCCATCAAATTGGTGAGATTTTGAGACTTGGCCAATTTGGGGAAAATTTTGGGCTTTTTGGACTTATGTTGAAATCAAATGAAATTGAGGCTTCACCAAGGCTAATTTAAGGTTACGCTTGATGTATGGGAATATTATGAAGGTTTTTCAACACAAATTGTGGCAAGTTGAGTAGGCCATGGGTTCAATTTGGTGGAACCAAGTCATGGGGCAAAAATTGGGGCTTTGATCTAAATCATAATTGGGTTCAAATCATGAACCAATTTGTCTTTGATTTGGTTTATATTGGTCATATGGAGATGAATTTCAGTTTATAATTGAAATTGGAATAAATTGAGACCAATTTGATAAACATTTGAGGTGATTTGGGGAAAATATGGGGCTTTAAAAGGCAATTTGGGGGTTTTGGTCAAAGATGGTCAAATTGGCCAAATTGGGTCATGTGGTAGTTGAGGAAAATGAAATTGAGAATATTTGGGAGGTCTTAGGAATTGTTGGGATATTTTAGAATTTTTGAAATTTTGGGGTAAGGAGGGTATTTTTTGGTAATTGGGCAAATTTTGGTGATTTTGGGTAGTTTGGGTATTTTCGAGGTGTTTGAAATGATTTTTGAACTAATTTGGTTATTTTGGGTAAATTTTGGAATTTTAGCCAGATTTGGGGGAGTTTAGGGGCAAAAGGCCAGGTTGAGTATCTTGGTAGAGTTGGAGTGCCAACCTCCATTAATAAGCCATGGACCAATGGAAACCCCATTTTGGGTCCTCTATGTAGTGGTCTTAGCTAAACCCTAGCCTAAGGTCAGTGCGTTTAGGGGACCACCTGCATGAGTATCCCAAAAGTATCAAGGGACCAAAGCCTAGAAGTTTAAGTTTAGGATTGTGAGTGATTGTGGGTGAGAGTGAGTGCCTTAAGCCCTAGACCAACACCCAGGGTCAACCTTAAGGACCAGTAGTCCTAAGGGAACTCTCCTTGAGCTCCCCCATAATGACCCCACCTACTAAGTCCTAGAGGTTAGGACCAATATGTGGAACTTCAAGTTGAGTAGAGAATAGGGTAGAATTTCTAATGGTGAGGGTTCCTTGTCTAGTTTTCTAAGAATAGTCAATAGAAAAGTCCTATGGCTAGGCCTTAGGCTACTAAAGAGGAAAAACTAAACCTCAACCAAATGTGAGGTCAACAAATGGACCCCCAATAGGTTTGGTGTGTTGGGCAAGCACACCGTGCGTTTTGGCATTGACCGACAGGATCAATAAAAGCCAATAATAACTCCTAAGTCAACAGACCCAAAAGAATGTGTAGATTTGTGTGTGTGATCAGTTTCTGGTGGGGAATTAGCAGGTGATCGTCTAATTGAAAACAAGGAATAGGGACTCTCGCTGGGGATCAGAGAGTGAATTTTGAGTTATGAAATTTTAGGTATTTATAAAGGATGGGAATTTGTATATAAGTGTTGACCCCGAGGTGGGAAATGAAATTTGGGTATCAATCCTGAAATAAAAATTTGATGCCATAATCGATTTAAGGTGGTCTTAAAACTTATCTCAAAAGATGATAATAGGATTATGTGGGAGGACCAAATCAAGATGGAAAGCACAGAGGCTCACATCCGACTTAAAAAGGTAACAACAGTGTAGAAGATGGCAACCATTAAGGATATTAAGCCAGAAAGAAAGGCTTGTATGAGTTCGAGTTACCACTGGGGAGTTATATTTGAATTGACATGTGATTGGGAGAATATATATGTCATGTTAGGAAGGAAAGCACTGGGACTCACATCAACCCAAGAGGTGATAAAGAAAATATCTGCAACATTGAGAAGGAAAACTTTGGGACTCACATCCAACCTAAGTGGTAGTGGGAAATTATATAGATCACGTTAGGAAGAAAAGTAGTGTGACTCACATACAACCTAAGAGGTGACGAGAAAAATATCTGCTACATTGAGGAGGAAAGCTCTGAGACTCGCATCCAACCCAAATGGTAGCGAGAAAATATATCAATCACGTTAGGAAGGAAAGCACTGGGACTCACATCCAACCTAAGAGGTGGTGAGGAAAATACCTGCTATATTAAGGAGTAAAGCTCTGGAACTCACATCCAACCCAAGTGGTAGCGGGAAAATATATCGATCACGTTAGGAATAAAAGCACTGGGACTCACATCCAACCTAAGAGGTGACAAGGAAAATATCTACTAAATTGAGGAGGAAAGCTCTGGGACTCATATCCAACCCAAGTGGTAGCGAGAAAATATATTGATCACGTTAGGAAGGAAAGCACTGGGACTCACATGCAACCTAAGAGGTGATGAGGAAAATATATGTTATGTTGAGGAGGAAAGCTCTGTGACTCACATCCGATTCAATTGGTAGCGGGAAAATATATTTATCACGTTAGGAAGGAAAGTACTGGGACGCTCATCCAACCTAAGAGGTGATGAGAAAAATATCTGCTACATTGATGAGGAAAGCTCTGGGTCTCACATACAACCCAAGTGGTAGTGGGAAAATATATCGATCACGTTAAGAAAGAAAGCACTGGGACTCACATCAAACCTAAGAGGTGACGAGGAAAATATCTCTCCCTATGCAGAAAATATGCACATTCAAACATGTATATTCGTGGTGAATATGTGAATAAAGTATGAAAATATGTGAAGAACTCAGAATTTAAGCACTGATTCAGAAATGAGAATTAAAATCTAGGTATCAATCTCAAAAATTGAGTTAGAAGTTAGGGACCGACCTTTAATATAGTGAATAAAAAATATAGGACTGATATGTGAGAATTGAAATGTAGGGAGAATTCTCAGAAGAGAGTGTTGGAATTTAGGTACCGACCTCGAGTATGATGAATCAAAAACATAGGACTGATTTGAATATGTGAGAATTGAAATATAGGACAATTCTCAAAAAGAGTTTATTGTGTTGAATTTGCAAAAATATGTTATGTGAAAAGGTTGATTTTGTTGAGGAAGGTTTGTAGAGTTTTGTGGGGCCTTACGCAGAATACGAAATTTTGCGGGCATGTGAAGAGAGTTAATGCAGATAAAGATGGTTGTGTTGCACGCACAAAGAGTAAGAAACTCCGAAACCCGGAGAATCCACTCAACAAGTTCTTTTTCTTTTCTTGTTGTTTTTATCACATTTAATTTTTTCAAAATATGTCCTTAAAATTTTAATTTTAGTTGGTTAATTTTCAAAATAAATTTGTTTTGTTGTATGTTCATTTGTGATTATTTTTATTTGAGTTTTATTTTATTGTTAAAGGTTCGTTGTTCCATTCTTCGTTCATTGAAATTCTAAACCAACGCATGGTTCATGGCTTCCATCCATCGTACAAAAATGGCACTTGACAAAATGGCACATTTCTGAGATAAATGGTTATTAATTTGCTCTAGTCAAGATGTTACAGATCAAACATAGGCTAATGCCTCAAGAAGGTACAATATATAGTCCATATCAAAATACATCAAAAACATCCCATGCCATGTATACATCGTTGGCTGAGTATGATTGATACATATCATGTTGCTGTTAAAAAAGTGAACCCTCTGAACATTTGTATCAGGTATGACTAGCTCCTGATCAAGCAGACCTTCTAAGCCATGCTCTAGGATAAGAGTTCCCTTAAGAGTGTTCCCTTTGCATGTACTTAGAGGTATAGCCCTCTCATAGCTCGTACAGCAGTAGTTCTTCTAGTTCTGGGTCTGGATGAAAGCTGTATGGTGCTTTGCTGTCATCCATCCTATGGAAAGTTACAGACACTCTATGGTGTCGCACCCCTGGGATGCAGTTCTTGGCGACATCTGCCCCATTTCCTTTCAGACTCGCTTTTTGAGATTGATACCTAAATTTTGAGTTGTGAATCTCTGGACCAACTGGCAACCTGTACATAAGGCATCTGAAGCTGAAGGTGTCTCTGGCTCTGTGATGAACCCCGGTTCTTCATCTATGGCGGGTAGGCTAGAAGAAGTCTCTTTCATGTCTGGATCATAGATATTCCCCTCGAGAATAGAGGTGAGTAAATTGTTTGTTTCCTTCTGACGTCTGTGTTCTTCCGATAGAAAAACCCTTTAATTTCTGCGGCTGGCATTTCTGCACTGAGTCCTGCGAAGCAAAGCGTCTGGCAGTCATTCATTGTTGGTAGCTACTAGGCCTCTAGCTGGTGTAGCTATCATGGATGGCAGACGGTTGGGCCCCTCTCTCAGGTCTTGTTCTATCATCATGTTCTTTCCTTTATGTGATGTATAGTCTTTAGCGGCCACCCTCAGCACTGAAGGCAATCCCTCCTTTTCTCGGCAGCTGACTACATTCATCATAGGACCTTCATAGTCCATATCGACTTGGTTAATGTCCATGTTGAAGTCTATGGTGCCGCCCTGCAGCGCCATTTCCTCATTCAGTGTGAGGCTCCAGCCATCCTTGAAAGCGAAGATCAGCCTCTGTCCCGACATTTTTCTGCAGACGACTGGAAAAATGTCAGTGGGCCGAAACTTGGCATGAACAATAACTAAACAAAGTATTTATTATAGTAAATTTTAGTTTTTTTTAGTGAAGAGAATTTTTTATTTTATGTATGAATTATATTTAATCTAGTGGAATATTAAGTTCAAAGGTAGAAAGGAGAAAATTTGAAGTTTAAAATTTTCCTCCAAATTTTCATTATATTGAGGTTAATTACTAAATTTGGATAAGGTGATAGATATTTGGCCACATAGATAACCCCAAAATAATCAAAGTTTCAAAGTTTCAAAGCAAGCGAAAGCAAGCAGCATTAGATTGCGTAATAGGTTTTCAGGTATCGTCCATTTATTGTTAACATGGGTCTTTTACCCTAAACATGGGTCTTTTACCCTAAAATTCCACTAACTGATAGGCTCCTCTTGTGTAGACCTTTTCAACAACAAATGGTCCTAACGACAAACCAAGTTGGCTCAAATTTTGCACCTATTTTGCGGCGTGAAAGAATAGGTCTTTTGAGCACAAGTACGAGGTAACCAACTTTGAATGTCCTTGGGCGGACCATTTTATCATTGGCTTGTACCGTCTTCGCATGGTAAAGCTCCAAGTGTTGTTGTGCTTCTAGTCATTTTCCCTCAAGACTTTCCAGTTCCTCAAGTCTGAGTTTTGTACTTTCCCCTATTGTGAGTTGGTTAACAACAACAACTCTAAGAGATGGTGTATAGATTTCTAGCGGTAGCACAACCTCAGACCCGTACACAAGCATATAGGGTGTACACTGAGTGGGAGTCCTCAAAGTCGTCTGGTAGGCCCACAAGGCTCTAATAGTTTGTTGTGTCAATCCCTTTTATTTTCATCCAGTGTTTTCTTCAAAATATGTACCAGTGTTTTGTTGAAGGCTTCAGCCAGATCATTTGCTCTGGGATAGTAAATCGTAGAGTATCTCCAATTTATCTCGTGTCTTTTGATAAAATTATTGATTTTGGTGCTTTTGAAAGCTGACTCATTGTCAGAAATTATTCTTCACGGTACTCCGAAATGGTAGACAATTTGGCTTTTGAAGAATTGAAGGACGTGTGTGTCGTAACCTCTCGCAACGGTACTGCCTCTGCCCATTTGGAGAAGTAATTCGTAGTGGCAAGTATAAACTTGTGTCCTTTAGAAGATGGAGGGTCTATCGGACCTATTATCTCTATGCCACAACACTCGAATAGCCACGAGACAACAGTACGGTGTAGCACATTCGGAGGCTGGTGTAAGAACACCACATGCCCTTGGCATTGGTGACATTTTCTGGCTGTATCCATGCAATCAGACATCATTGGTGGCCAATAATATCCGAGCCTTCTGATCTTTATTTTCATTTTTGGCCCTAAGTGATGAGCGCCACACAGTCTGACATGTACTTCTTTGACAATATTCTTGTGCTTCGACTTTGTTCAAACACCGTAGCCACATCTGTTCGAATGAACTTCTGTAGAGAACATTTCCCACCAGGGCGTAAGATATGGCCCTTCTTATGATATGATGTGCTTCAGACTTGTCTTCTAGTAGCTTTCCATTATGCAAATATTCTATTAATGGCTTGCGCCAATCTTCGTTGATGTTTGCAACTGTATTTATTGCTTCTTCTTTTCCGAGCTTGTCTAAAGTTTAGAGGTTAATTGAGACAAGACTTGTCTTACTTGTACTGTGATTTCAATGGAATCCTCCAAGGGACATGCCATTTCCTTAGCGAGTTTTGCTAGAGCGTCGGCATGAGCATTATGTCCCCTAGGAATCTGGTAGAAAGTCACTTTGGGTATCTGCTTCAGCAGCTTCATTGTGCACTGATGGTACTCTGCTAATCTTGGTTTCAAAATTTTGTATTGTCCGTTGACTTGCTGGATGACGAGTTGAGAGTCACCATAAATGGTAATGTTCGTTATATCCATTGAGATTGCCACTTCCAAAAGCTTCATATTCTGTTTCATTGTTGGTGCATGGCTCTATAAGGTGGTGGGCGGACCTTTATCTGGTGTGATAAAGTTCAAACTGATCCCTGCTTTGCCTGGTATAACTGTGCCTGATCCTTTGTCTTTTCTAGCTGACGAAGTGCCATCGAAGTACATTTCCCAATGTTGCGCACCAGAGAATTTTATTTGTAGTATTCGCTCGTCTGGTAACTCATCGTTGAGAGCGGACCCTGCTGGCAGTGGGTGTGCAGCGAGAAAGTCTGTTAGTATCTGTCCCTTGATATCACGGATGAGAACAAAGGTTATATCAAATTGCAATAAGATCATTGACCATCTTTCCATACGTCTTGAGAGTGTTGTTCGGTTCATCAGATATTGCAACGGATTAACTTTCGAGATTATGGTTACTTTCAAAGATAAGCTTTTGAGCTGCGAAAATTAACGCCAGACAATGCTTCTCAATAGGTGGATGCCTTATCTCCGTCGGTATTAGGCGACAACTCAAGTAGTAGAGTGCATGTTCTATAACCTCATCATTGACTTGGGCTAAGAGGGCTCCAAGAGAGTCGTCTAAGGCTACGGTATAAAGTATCAACAGTTTTCCTGGAATAGTGGCTGCCAAAACATGAGGTGCCATTAGATATTGTTTAACATCCTCAAAGGCCCGCTGGCATTTCTCTTCCCAAACGAATTTGGCGTCCTTTTTAATTAATGCCGAGAAAAGCTGACACGTATCTGAGATATTAGAAATAAAGCATCACAGATATGCCAACTTCCCTTGGAAGAAATGTAGTTGTTTCAAGGTTTTAGGAGAAGGCATTTCAGAAGGCATTAGGTTTTAGGAGAAGGCATTTCCAAGATAGCTTTAATTTTATCAGGGTCTATCTTGATTTCCTGATGACGAACAACGAATCTCAGAAATTTACCAGAAGTTACGCCAAAGGCGCACTTTAAGGGATTCATTTTAAGGTTAAATCGTGGTAACCGTTCAAACACGATCCTCAAATCGTACAAATGGTCTCTTTTTGTTTACATTTGATGAATTTGATGACCAAATCATCCACG
>NW_018222984.1:83432-90097 GCF_001263595.1 Phalaenopsis equestris
TAGACTGTGTAGCAGAAAATTCCAATCGGTGTTCTGAAGGCTGTAATTGTTGCATCCACGGGAGCCATCTTCAATTGGTTGTATCCCAACCATCCATCCATGAAGGAGAAAATTTTATTTGTTGAAGCGATATACAATATCATTTCTGGTATTGGTAGCGGAAACTCATCTTTTGGACATGCCTTGTTAAAATCCCTGAAATCTCTGAAGTTGACACAAAATGAATTTGTCTGTTTTTCTTCTTAACAGATACAATGTTAGCTAACCATGTCGGGTATTGTTCTTCTTTTACAAAGTTGGTGTCTATTAATTTCTTCACCTTGGCGATGATTTGTTGTTCTATTTCAAGGCGCATTCTCCTGAGAGCTTGTTTTACTTGGGTTAAATTGTTGTCCACCCCGAGTTTATAAACTGCAACCTCTGCTGACAGTCCTGACATTTCATCGTAGCTCCATGCAAAGCAATCTTTGAATTCTATTAAAATTTTGATCAATTTTGAAGATTCTTCGTCATTGAGTAGAGAACTTATAAATGTTGGTCGGGGTTGTTCTTCAGTCCCGAGGTTAATCACTTTCAATTCATCAATGGTAGATTTAATTTCCTCCTCAAGTTCTGGCGAAGCATCTTCTATTAGTTTATCAATAGAGTCATCCTACATATCGAGGCAATCCTCTTCTGACTCACTAGTAACAACCATGCAAAATCTAGAATCATCGACTGGTCCAACTGTACCAAATTCGAGACCCTCTTTTGAGTTGGGAGGTCGACTTTTAACAATCCATAATTTTTCAAAATGTTAAAATTTATCTTTTGGTATTTGTTTTGGTAAATTTCCTTGTTGAATTAACTTTGGCGAAGCATCTTCTATTAGTTTATCAATAGAGTCATCCTACATATCGAGGCAATCCTCTTCTGACTCACTAGTAACAACCATGCAAAATCTAGAATCATCGACTGGTCCAACTGTACCAAATTCGAGACCCTCTTTTGAGTTGGGAGGTCGACTTTTAACAATCCATAATTTTTCAAAATGTTAAAATTTATCTTTTGGTATTTGTTTTGGTAAATTTCCTTGTTGAATTAACTTTTGAACACAAGGTGAAAAGTAACCAAAATGTAATTGCATTAATTCATTAGGATCATCATCCAAATTTACATGTTTTTCAAGCTCAGTAGAGGTAGAAGCACGGTAAAATTTGATCAGATTTGAACCAACACTATGGACTTCCTTGACCTCTAAACTCTCGACTTTTTGAGGGAGAATCAGAGTAAGAGTCATAGCATTCACATAGTGGTTTATCCGATCATACATTGCTTCATATTCATTCATCTTTGTATCTTCTATGGATATCCCGTACTGAGGTTTCTTCTATTTTGTCATCATTATTTCATCTTCAGAACTGTCTTCATTACCAATGTTGATAGTTGTCCTAGTCTGTTCAACGATAAAGTTCATTCTTCCTCGTCCACGTCCCCGGCCTCGACCTTGGGTGCGCGAACTAGAAGAACCTCCACCAGCTCATTGTAAGGGAGTGGTGGAAGATCGTTGAAGCGGAGTTGAATGGCTTTCTATTTATGATTTTTCTTCATTTTTATTTGTGACAATTTTGTGAGAAAGACAGTTTTCTTTGGTGGCGCGTAGTAAGCAGCATCTTCATGAATACCGACTTCATGCACTGAAAATGGTTGTAAGTCTCCTTTGATATAATTTTCTTAACCATCTTTACAGTACTTGATGCATTGGTGTAAGGATGATGGAAACATGTTGTGCTCATGAATCCATGGTCGACCCAGTAGAGAATTAAAGCAGGTCTCAACATTGATGATATGAAATTAGTGGTTGTCACGAGTTCTCCAACCTTCATAAGTAATGTAATTGATTCAAGGGCTCTTTCTCCCTTTTATTTGAATCCTCTTAACATCATTTTACTGGTCGTAAACTCTTGAGCTTCAATATCTAAATAGGCCAATGTTTGTAGGCTCATCAAGTTAAGAGATGCTCCAGGATCTACTAAAACTCTAAACAACAAAAATCTGCTGATGTTGATGGAGATGTAGAGTGTAGAGTGGATACCGAGCAGCAAGTCTTCATCTGTGAAGCTTACCCTAGGTTGTTCTTTCAACGAACAAACTTCATTTGAGGATGTGCTGGCCAACTGAGCTAAGAAAATTTTTGGGTCAAGAAAAGCTATAACCAGAGACTCTCTCATCTCCTATGACCGGATCAGAGCATTGTAGATGCTTAATTGGGTCGGCAACTTCCTAAGATGAGCTAGCACGTTTTAATCTACTTTGTATGATCCTTCGATTTTATCTTGATTATGTGGTTCTTCCACTGGTGGAGGTGGAGGTATCTCTTCTTGGGTCATTATCTGCTTTCCTTTATCTTTTGGAGTTGTTCTTGGTGGTAACCCTTTTGGCTCCTTAAGTTAAGTTCCGTGATTTCTTCTTCTTGAGCTACCATTGTTGGATCTTCTGGTGTCTCCTCTTCTTTGTCGGAAAGATCTAGGTTGATGGTAAGCGGTGTACCGTGGTTCTCGAGAATTAGCTCCTCTCTCTTAGTGTTGTTGTAAGAGGTGTCATTGATGTCTTCATTGGACTTGACAACGAGTTCATCAGACTCGAGTACAATTTGAGGATCATTTTTGGGATCAAGATCAAAGTTAGATTGGTCAAAGTTAGATTGGTCGTAATCAGTTACATCATCACTAGAAATAGTTAAAACGTAGCCGAAATCACAATCATTAAATTCATAAGACCCCAGAGGGACAAAAAGATAATCATACAAAGTAAGGGGTTTGAGGATTTTCTTCCTCAAATCTGAGACAACCAATCTAGTAGAGGTAATCTGGTAGAGGCAACCCCTATCCTACCCCCCGTGCTATCAATCTTTGAAGAGACAATTTTGTTCTTCTTCTTTGTTCTTGATGATGACGGATCTCCTAGCGAAACCTTCATCTCGGGCTTGGTACGCTGTGGACTCTGAATTGAGGCTTGTCTTGATGCAGACTGGATTTTGTTCAGTATGATGATATGCTCCATACCTCATTCCATCTTTCTTCTTTGGTATATGCAGAAGATTGTGTTGATGAATCCCGTATTTGATTGAGGATCCTCTTGATTTCATCCCAAGTTGTACTCCATCCATCTATTTTAGTATACAGATCGATTAGGGAGATTGGCTCGACTGAAATCATATTTAGGGAACCTATTTTAGGTTCTTTTAAATATTCTTTTGGGATTGTTATGTTCCCTTCTTTAAGGTTCCTCTCGAGACACTCCTTAAAGACAAAGTGTCCCTCTATAGTGTATCCGAGCAACCTATGGTATGGCCAATAATTTGGTTCATTTTTCCTACCCACCTCTTCAGGCTTGTTCGGGTCTGGAAGTCTGTATTTCGGCTTCTTCATTAAACTTCTGAATATTTTAGGTATAGCTTCATCTTTGAAAGAATACATCATTTTATGTCGTTCTAACAGGTACATTTTCTTATCCCCTATTCGAGGTGATCCTTCTTGAGGCGGTCGTTGGTTGGATTGACTACCCTATTTCCGAGCATACTGTGATGAAGACTGGCGGGGATCCTCTGCATATATTTCATCTGTTGCTTTCCTTTGTCGATGATCGCTACTACTCCTGATTTCTTTTCGAACACTCTGGTCACCTTAGCCTTTTGTCGGCAGCTAAAAAGAGTTGGTTTGTGGGGTTGCCCGTAAGAAGCTGTCGGTCGCCGGAATCGAAATCCCGTCGCCCGCTTCAGAAGGACGTTTAAATTTACATATATATTTAGTTTTAGAAAAATATGAAATCAAACTGATCCTATATTTTTTATAGTTTAAATGAAAGAGCATTGTACCTGAAATTCTGTATGTATCCCAAAGGATAAACATAAGACTTGAGGATGAGGCTCGATCAAATAAATTAAGGAATATATGACATCCGTTTGGTCTGCGAAAACTTCATATTTGCCGACAAGTTCCCCTATTTAATATAAAGAATTAAATAGGGTTTATATTATGCTGGGTTCGGACATGCCTCCTATAAGGGCAAACCCCTATAGTTAATTACATCTTAAATGACCAAAGTCATCTAAGAATACTCTCCACAAAAATTAGGAAATATTATCTACAAGGAGTTTCAAAGGGTAGGACTTTTCAATGAGATCGGACGTAGAGGTGTGAAAATAGATTGGTTCAAATTTGGAATATTTTGTTGTAGAGTCCAAAGGAGGAAGAACTGGAGGATGTAATGGATCCAGAGGAGAACCCCAGTGACTTCTCAAGCTATCCTAATGTTTGGCTCCATTTCTGAGGAGAAATATTTAGGTGTTTCATCCTGTCAATTTTATTAGTTAGGGCTTACATTCGTGTGAAACTATCAAACAAATAGCCTAGAAGATGTGAGGATTTAGGTCCTGATAAATGACAACCTCAAAATCCTAAGATGAGTTAGGGCTCATATTGTATAGCAGGGCTATATAAAAGGCCTAAAGATAAGGTGAGGATTTACATTCCATAAGCAAGCAATCTCAAAGTCCTATGGCTTTGTTGTTTTTATCTAAGGAAGGAAGATTGGTTTAGCAAGGCTTATGTTGAGCTAGGAAAACAACCTCAAAATCCTATGGATTATTGTTTAATTTCTAGGATAAGGAATAATTTTGTTGGGGAAGACATGTTCTGCTGTTGAAGATGGCCGTGCTGTCCACCGCGCTAGCTTCAAGCTCACCAACGTGACGACTTTAAGTTTTCTAGGGTGTCCAGTTATAGTGTCAAATCAAACGGCCCTATGGTTGTAGTCCTCTAAACATCCTATGCAAAAAGGAAACATGCTTAAAAGTATATAAACAAAAAAAAGTGCACTACATGACAACAGTAGGATGCATGTAGAACAGTAGCAGGTAGAAACATGAGGGGTATAACATGTTGTACAGAAAGAACAGTAGCAGGTAGAAACAGGACAAGTATAACATGTTGTACAGTACGGTAGCAGACAGTAATATGAAAAGTGTAACATGCTTTACAGTACGGTAGCAGGTAGGAATATGACAAGTGTAACATGCCATATAGGAAGAACAACAGCATGTAGAAACAGGAAAATTAAGTGTTGTAAAATGTAAAGCAAACATGTACGCACGTGAGATCCGATGTTCCTTAAGTATAACAAGCCTATATGCATCGCAAAAAGTGAAGTCTGAAAGAAACGTCGTCCAGGAAACCCGAGAAAAGCAAAAAACTCGAGAAAATCAACAAAAAAAACTAAAGTAAAAGAAAATCCTCAAAACTCTTGGGGAAATCCCGAAAGGAAGGAAAAGTAACACGAGTGCCCTGTCCCAAAACTTTGATAAAACAAAAAGAAGATTTTGATGAGGGGGACTGCAAGCCCTCGTATGGGACTAGGCTCAGCTATATATTTATTCTCGAGGATCCATGAAGGCTACTCGGTAACCCGAATGTATAGAACCCGCCACTCATCCAAAAGGGGGTCTTGAACCTCACTTAGAGGGCTATTTCCCAGCCTACATAGGTATTCGTCAGGTGAACAACCAGCTTTAAAATACGTTTTATGTTTTAAACATGCATACAAATTTTAAACATGCAAAGAAGAGTTATCAATTTTTGTTTCGTAGAAAAGTATGTTTTTGTTTGAAAAGGATTTATCAAAACTTAATTTTTTTTAGAAATTTTCGTTGTCCATGAGTCGATTACACTGTCGGTCGTGGGACTGCCGACAATCTGAAGAGGTTCGAGCCAACTCCCGCTAAGCTTATGTCGGTGAAGGATACCGTTATCCTATTGTTCATCAAATACCTGGATCTTGATGTTATAGGATAGGGCATCTTTCTGCTCTATCTTCAGTGTGCCTTTATCATCAACATCGTAGGCCCCAAAATGACTAATTGCAACCTTGCTTGATGTGTCTTTATCATCAACACCGTACGCCCCAAAATGACTAATTGTAACCTTGCTTGATGGTTTAACGTATAGCAAAAGGCTATACGTGGACACTTACGCGTCAGACATAAGCATCAAAAACCGAACCAAGAAGCAAGGAAAAGTAAAGAAAAAAAATGGGGTGAGAGAGAGGAGAGACTGATTCACCCAAAACATCGAAAAGAACGAAGGTTGAATCAACCCTCAAAGCTCGTGACAAAAAGATTCGAAAATGAAGACCCAAAAATCCCCGAATCAATCCGAAATGGGTATCCCCTCCTCCAAATTAATTTTATATGTTTCGTATCATGAAATTGAAAGAGAACATATTTCCAAGTAATCTTGTAACCTCCATGCTCCAATCTTTAAGCCAAAACAACAGCTAAAAAAAAAAATTGCCAAAACATCACCAAAAGATGCATTTAAAAACCCTCAAAACTACAGTCATTTCAGCCCAAAAAAACATATTTTTAAAAGGTTCCAAATAGCTTGCCAAAATCAGCCCACAAAAGGTGCATTTTAAAAGTTCTCCAATGTATTAAGGTAAGCATATGAAAGCTTTAAGAATGCTTGCATGCATACAACCCCACTCCCATATGTTTACACACCTAAAATCCAAAGTTCTGTAAAATAAAACCAAAGGAAATTTACATACACACCATTCAGTTTCTTATGCATTCACAAGCAGCTTGGAAGGCCCATTTATAACTCCTTATTTCTTTCTCACTTTTTTTT
>NW_018222984.1:90127-94815 GCF_001263595.1 Phalaenopsis equestris
TCCTTTCCCACAACGAACAAAATATGCAAGGCTTAAAGCAAAGCCACTTATCTAATTATTTCCAAGATAAATTATAATCATATCAACAGAGATCAGCACTAGCAAGGTTCTGCAAATAAACATGGTTGTGTGACGTATGCCTGGAAAATCCATAAGCAAAAGAAATCAAACCAGCTCATTTTCTAGTCAAAACAAAGAGACGTCAAAAAAATGTTGTAGAGAAGGCTTAGGATAAGAAATATGGAGTGTATCTTTCCTTAAAATGTGATAACACCTTTTTTTTATATGTATCCTGAAAGGTTAGGTGTTAGAAATGTAAATAGCAAGTTTCTGGTGATCTATATGTCATTGTCCCCGATTTATTTTGCACCTTAGACACATCCGTCATGAGAATAAAAAATTTATTATCAGCATACATATGCTGCAATCAAATTAAGCAAACCGATCCTGCCAAGAAAAATGCCCTTGAGGTACAGGAAACCGCATGCTTAGCAAGCTCAGCAGCATGTGGAGGCATAACGAACAACCTATAATATACTTTTCCACCTCTATCATATACACCCACACCTTTCAGATCTTTTCTTTTTTATAAGCAAAGACAAAACAGACAAAACTTCAGATTTTGTAAAACGAGCCACCAAATCCTTTTGATCACATAAAAAAAATACGTTTTACCTCAACTTCTCACCAAAGAATGAGCCTCTCAAGTCAGGGCAATGTCGCTACAAGAAATATAGAAGAAGCAAAGAGAGTATAAGGTCTCCAGAGAGTATAAGGTTCCTCCAAGTGACATTACGTCCAAAGAAGTTTTAGTAAAAGGAAGGTATAGCATGCCATTCAAAACCTCCACCTAATATCCAATACTAAAACCATATGTATTTGATGTCATTTTCAATAAAAATAGAGATTGTAGATCTTGTAACAATAAGGGAGGGAAAAGAGATGCTAATAGGCTGGCTGGTTAAACCTTACCACAAAAAGAACTTACGACAAACAAGCATGTTTATACCTCAGTGGTGGGGTTTATACCTCAGTGGTGAAACAAATAGTTAAGCGAAAGTACCGAGTGAACCAACAGGTAGGCCGAGAAACCCAACCAAAATGTCAAGCAAACAAGGAGCTCAAGCAAACCAAAAATCCGGCAGCACCTCCCCCTTCTCCAAGAGTTTCGGCCAACCCTCAAACTCCTCTACACAATGATGTTCACTTCTCTACTCAAGCCCAAATGAATCTGGGGTAAATCTTCCCCCAAGATGTTTCAGCCCTCCTTCTCCTTCAAGATTTACCCAAGAGAGGACAAAGCCCTCACAATGCCTTAAAGACACACACAGGATGAAGAAAAAAAAAAAGGCAGTACCTCCCCCCACTTACGGTAAAATTCGGCCAGCCCCAGAAACTCCCCAAAATGAGGTTTATATAACCAGGGAAGAGGAGATACATTTCCCGTCACTTACCTGGGTGGTGAGCCGAGCCAAGAGAAACAAAAAGTTGCGTGAGAGAAGACGACGAGAATTGCAGAGGCGTGGGAGAGGAAAGCTGGAGCGCGTCAGAGGGAGTAGGTGGAAGCTTTTGCAGGGCGGCAGGCGCACGAGGAGGGGACCGCAGGTCGATCTCTCGTGACAAAGAGGGAGGGCTGCTCGGCTAGGGTTTGCGACCGAAGAGGAAGGGGGAGGGCTCGGTCGGTTCACGAACGAGAGGGAGCAGCGTGCGGACGGGAGGAAGTGCGAGGCATGCGCAAACGATTTAAGAATCAGGTGCATGAGTTAGGGATTTAGGGCTTAAAGAGGGAAAGAAATAATTTGGTTTATATAAATTTAATATATATATATATATATATATTATAATATGTGATTTATTGACGCACGGTGACGTAACATAATGGGTGTCCTCCCTAAGCAAAATTGACGTTCCGGACGTGCCGGTGCAGTCCGTTTTGTCATTCGGGGTCGCTCAAATGACGTCATCAATAATCGGATCAAAAATGCGTCAAAATTTAAACTTCACAAAATTTTGACCCGCGATCGATCGTTTCAAAAAGTTTATTCGAGTCTTCGACAAGTAACAGTGCAATCGATCTGAATTATGATGATCAAACGTTTCAACTCTCCGAATTGTGAAGTTTGTGCGCGCAGGAGTGCGAATTGTGCAGAATGCCACCCTAAGGATCAGAAAGGTCCTATACGAATCCCTTTTGGGCTTCCTCAAGTCGGTTTAATCCTTCTAAGTGCTAGAAGTTGACACCATACATGCGAAACCACAATAGAGGACAGAAGTAGGTCAAACTTCTAAAATGAGGCGGATCTCGTTTCTAAGGTTCTAAGATAGTGAAAGGGAGATCCCTAAGGCTAGATCCTAAATCCTAAGAGCAAGACTAGACCTCACTAAAAATGAGGTCAACAGTCACCTTAGCCTTTTCGTGTGGATCCATGTGCTTAATTTCTTCTTGAAGACTGCTGGCTTTACTGAGTAGCTTCTCGAAGGATTTGATGGTGAGTCCCTTGAGCATGAAAGCTACTGGCTCATGTATGCTCTTGAGTAAAATTTCAATCGCATGATATTCTTGTAGATGAGGTTCACATTTCATGCTAAGGTTTCTCCACCTCAAAATATAGTCCACCAAAGTTTTGCTAGGCTTTTATTTTTCTATCATGAGTTCTCAAATAGAACATCATGCGATTGAAATTTTACTAGGTGGTTTGTGTCCCCGATGAATCTTTTCACAAACAGCTGTTCCAACTCAAAAAATATTTTAATTGACCCGTTGGGCAAGTCAGCGTCCAATAGAAAGTAATTCCTGACAAGCTGTTGACGAACTGCTGGAAGAGTAGAGCTTTACTATTCGTCGTGTTGCCACAGCTAGCTCGAAAATGTGTTATATGCTGTCTGGGACACCCAATCCCATCAAATATCTTAAGGTTTGGGGCCACCCTTGAGGAAAGGCATGACATCGAATTCCTCGGGGTAAGGTATACCCTTTAAAATTAATGCACTACCCTTAGATTGGGTTAAGCCATCCCGCACTTGTTCAACCATTTGTTTGAATTCCTTTCCTGGCATGGCACCCAGTGGAGAATCCCTCTTTGGTTGCTCATCTCCATTTGCTAAAGCAACCTCTCTTCTTTCATTTGTGATCTGTATGATCTCCGGCTGATTGATCTCTAGAGAAGCCAATTGCGGCGCTTGCAATTTCCCCTGAATAGTGGCCTTGGGTATCCATACCTTTTTCTTTTTTGAAGATGATTTCTCAGGACGGAGTGTCTTAGTTGAAACATCAGTATGTCGAGGGAAAGTATGCTCCCCCTGGTGTAGACCGGCTATAGTGCAAGATAATCGTATTTTCTTTGCCTTTGGGATTGTAGGAATATCTCCATAATGGGTGATGGGTATAATTTTCGGACCCAGCCTTGACTTAACCGGTCGACGACTTGCGGTCCAGGTGGCAGTATAGTCAGTAGTAATCACTGCGGTATCAACTCTATTCCCTAAACAGAACCAAATAGGGATGCGAGTAGGTGGCACTCCAGTTGTCTTGTGAGACTGTTTGGTGGACTTTGGTGGACTCACAATTTCCTTCTTCATGCGAGGGGAAATTGCATGTCCCGCTCGTTTAAGTAACTCACTAACTGAACATCTCACTAACTGAACATCCTTCTATCCTTCTTTGGCAGCTAGTCTTTTTAAAATAGCACTAACTTGGGTGATAGGAGTGAACTTCTTTCTTCCCTCACCATGTCCATGAAGTGGTAGTAATGCGGTGGTGATTTTCTGGATACTCTCGTATCCATCGGTATCCATTAGATGATGGAATCTACCCCCCCGAAGGAGTGGATAAATGATAAATTTCTTGTAATCCTTCTTCATCTTGATGAGGTTCCTCCTCAACGGGTGTCTCCTTGGGCCTTCTCAGGTGCCTAGGCTTTGATGGCCCTCCGAACCCTTCTGTTACGGTTCCTTTTTTGGGTTCGGGTCAGTGGTACAGTCATTGAGCTTGATCTGATTTCAAACACGGGTGGCAGGACAGTTAATTCCTTAGCCAGATTCTCAATAATCATTACTTCTTTCCCCTTAGCAGCAGCGGGGATAGCAGGTCTAGTGGGTGTCGTGACAGCAGTAGTTTTGACCCTCTTGCAGGCAGGGAAGTCTTGAAGGCAGTTCAGGTTGAATTCTGCAGACGGTTCCTGTATTTCTGGAGGGGCAATCTTCATCACTACATACGGGTTTTTCCGAGGATGACCTTGAGATCTTCAAATTCGGCTCCAAATTTTGATGGTAGGAGCGAGTTTATGAGCCCTGTGGCTCATTGGCAGATTGCAAGAAAAGGTGAGTATTGGGTAGGCCATTGCAGCAGGCTTGAAAATAGAATGTTTTGAGGTTAGTTATATGGCCAAAACCTTGTAATTTTTAGTGCACGCACTAAAAGTAGAGGTTGATTTGTAGACCGGGCGGGTCTTAATTTATGGTCATTTTAAAATTTTGTTTAAGAAAAATCAAGAGGTGGAAAATTTAATTAATATAAGAAAATTTTAAAATGCACACAGCACAACACGATTTGGTTTAATTTGCAGAATAGCAAATCAAATTTGGAATGGAGATGTGAAGTATTTTATGACCCTGTACGGAGCTCATTTTGTCGTAGATATTGCCCAGGTGGAGCTAGTCCACCGCCCCACCTATCTGGGGACCGACCC
>NW_018222984.1:94829-96555 GCF_001263595.1 Phalaenopsis equestris
ATGGTTGAACAGATAGTCCTGAAGTCCAAGGAGTTAGTTGTACTTTCCTAAGACAGAAATGGGTAAAGTATACCAATGGAAGAAGGGTAATTTGGTCCAAGAGGGACATGGACACATTACCGATGTGTGAAGACAATATTTCTTGATTTGTATGGAGAGAAAAGCTTGTCCCCAGCAGAGTCGCCAGAAGCTGTCGGCACTATTTTGGTTTAGAGGTGCCCGTAAGAAGCTATCGGCCAACAAAATTGAAATTTCATTGCCCTCTTCAAAAGGACGTTTTAATGTACATATAATTTAGTTTTAGAAAAAAATGAAATCAAACTGACCCCATATTTTTCATAGTTTAAATGAAAGGGTGTTATTCCTCAAATACTGTATCTATACCGAAGGATAAACATGAGACTTGAGGATGAGGCTCGATCAAATAAACTAAGGAATATATGACATCCGTTTGGTCTTTGAAACCTTTGTATTTGCCAACAAGTTCCCCAATTTAATATAAAGAATTAAATATGGTTTATATTCAGCTGGGTTCAGACATGCTTCCCATAAGGGCAAGCCCCTATAGTTAATTACATCTTAAATGACCAAAGTCACCTAAGAAGACTCTCTATAAAAATCAGGAAATATTATCTTTAAGGAGTTTCAAAGGGTAGGATTTTTCAATGAGATCGGATGTAGAGGTGTCAAAGAGGATTGGTTCAAATTTGGAACATTTTGTTGTAGATTCCAAAAGAGGAAGAACTAGGGGATGTCATGGATCCCGAGGAGAACCCTGGTGACTTCCCAAGCTATCCTAATGTTTGGCTTCATTTCTGAGGAGAAATTTTTAGGTGTTTCATCCTGCCAATTTTATTAGTTAGGGCTTACATTCGTGTGAAACAATCACACAAATAGCTTGGAAGATATGAGGATTTAGGTCATGACAAACGACAACCTCAGAATCCTAAGATGAGTTATAGCTTATATTGTATAGCAGGGCTATACGAATGGCCTAAAGATAAGGTGAGGATTTACATTGAATAAGCAAGCAACCTCGAAGTCTTATGGATTTGTTTCTTATATCTAAGGAAGGAAGATTGGTTTAGCTGGGGAAGACAGGTTTTGCTGTTGAAGATAATCATGTTGCCCACTATGCTAGCTCCAAGCTCCTTGCCGCGACGAGTTTGAGTTTTATAGTGTGTCAAGTTATGATGTCAAATCAAGTGGCCCTATGGTTCTAGTTCTTTAAATTTTATGGGGGCATGTTAAAGTCGATTAGAGTGACACCGATTAGGATCCTATGGTTCCCTCGTTCCGACACCACTATTTTCTATTGGATTCACTTAGTCCAAATGAACTTACTAAACTCAACTTAATGAGTTCCATAATTTCATTTAGACTGTGGGAAGCCACGTTAGCAACTGTAGGTTACCTCCTCCAAGGAATTCTCGATCATCCGATAGAGACATCTTAATTTAGTTTCAACTGTAGTTTTGTATGATGTTTGTGATTAAATTTTGAGTTATTTTGTATTTTGAATGCTGTGGTGGTGAATTTTATCTTGGTTGATTTTAGTTTTAGTTTTTGTTTTGGTTTTGTGGCTATCCTGATAGTTTTTTTTGTCATGCAGAGTGACATCGTTGTTTAACATGCAAGTTTGTGTAAGCATAAAAGTACAAGAAAGTCGATGCTGAAAACTGTAGAAGCGTACCTGGCAAGTCTTCTCATTCCACCACCTGAAACT
>NW_018222984.1:96729-103272 GCF_001263595.1 Phalaenopsis equestris
TCGCTGCCTGGTGGAAAATCCTGAGTTCTTTTAAACTTATTATGTTGCTTAATAATTCATCCTGTAAATACCCTTAGTGCTCAGTGAGCATTGATGTCTCAATTATCCCTAAGAGTAAGCTAATTATCATCATCGTAATTCAATTTAAGATTATGTGGGTGAAGACCCTTAAAGAGGCAAGTTTAAGAGACTTAGCCAAATTTTGACTTGGGCTTGTAGTGTTTGAAAGATTTTTTAATTTTCAATGTTGTTTACTGTTTACTTTTCTAATCACTTTTCTAATCCTTATTTAAATAAAACTTGATTTAGCCTATGTCACTACTAAGCCCTTAAGATTTTGGTTAGTGTCTTAGTCATTGCAAACGAGATTGACTTATAAGTGATGGTGATGATTCATGTTTTTATTTTTTATTTTTTTGTTCATCAGATAGGGGTATTAAATTAGTGAGTTATTAACACCCAAAATCAAACCATTAAATCTAGGATCATTTAATCGGCTAGACTCCCAAATTTAGTAATTTAAGGAAATTACAAATTTATCCTTTTTAATTAGGACAAGTGAGGTTGGTTTCTACCAGTTACCCCCTTGTGTTTCAAACATCCAAATATATTAATTAGAATAAAAAATTTCCCATTTCCCTTTCTGAAATTAGGCCTAAATGTTAATTAAGGGTAAATTTCCAAAATTACACATTTACCCTAAGGCTCTATCACTTCATAATTCATCAAATTTAATCCAAAGAATTTTTATCCTACCTCACTCTTATCCTACCTCACTCATGGGTCAACTGAGACATGAGAGGAGAAAGTGTGATTTTTCAACATTTATTTTATCTATATAATTATTTTTAATGCAAAAATAAGATTTTTAAAAGAAAATTTTTAACTTGACCAAGTTAAATCCTAATCCCTTGAAATTTTTACTGGAGGTAGTTTTAGACTAGAGAAGCCACTGGACAAAATTTCACGTTTTTTAAAATTTTTATTGAATTTTAAGAATTACTTTAATTTCTGGGGTGTTTATTAATTATAAAATACTTTAAGTTTGGAAAATTAAGTTTAATATTTTTCTTAAATCTCTTTGATGCCAAGGGACACAAAGAAACAATTTTCTTATTTTTCTAATTTTTATTTTAATTATTGGAATTATTTTAGTAAAAATCTATTTTTAGCCTTTAAAAATTATTTTAAGCTTCAAAATTCAGTATCTTTATTTAGAAAAGCAAGAAAAATATCCAAATTATTCCTAAAAGCTTAGGAATCAATTTAGAACATTTTCATGAATTTATTATTTTTGTGATTTTTATGGATTTTTAATTATTTAAATATTTAAAAATAGGCTAAAAATCAAGTTTTTATTTTAAATACTATTTTATTTTTAGAAAATACCCCTGATCACAGAGAACTCAAAAAAATAAGTTTTATAGTTTTTTAAGTTATATTTTAATTATTAAAAATCATTTTAGTGCTAAAAATGTTAATTAACTTGAAAAATCAATTTGAGATTTTAAATCAACTCCAAATACTTTAAAATTTTTATGGTGAGTTCTCTATATCCTAAACAACAGTAGAGATTAAAAATTAAGTCATTTAGATGTTTATGCTACCCAAAATTAATTTTCTTTGTGTTTTAGGATTGGTGAAGATTAAGTGTATTCTTAATGACCTAACACTTGAAATTATTTCCAAGGGTCCTCTGGTCATCATGAACCTTCCAAAATTTTCTTGAAATTTTCTAAGCAACATGATAATTATCATGTAAAATTTATGAAAATAATAGACATAAACTTGAAAAATATGGATCTCTATTTAGAGAACTCAGCTGACTTTGGAAAAATTAGAGGATGTTCCCTAAGGTAGAGGCAACAACATGCTAAAATTTCAAACCATGGTGACATTACTACATGCATGGAGAATCAAAACATTCAAATCAGTGTTTAATTAATTAAGAATAAAATATGCATCACATGGCCTTAAAATTATTTCCACACTACTCTCCTTTGCTCACTTAACAAGTGGGTATTTTTATTTTATTTTTATAATTTTTCTACACAAAGATAAGAATTTTTAAAGTTAGGGATCATTTTTTGATTTTTTAAATTCCGTATTTATCTATTTAAACGCGCGACGCTGACTGTATCCTCGGCAGGTTCGAAGGCACGCGTGGCACGCTCTGGTTGTATGCTGCCATCCACGTAGTCGCTGACTCGGCCCACGGTTCATGTAAGGAAGTGTTGTCTGGCTCGATATCCTCCGTACATCTGATACACGTGTGATCGGATGGCTCCCCGTCATCATCCCCGATAGAGGGATCCCGTGACCGTCCACACTAAAACCCTGAGATAACAACCTAGACTTAACTAAATCACTTTGAGTTTGATCCTATGGACTCGTCTAAGTGGGACAAACATATACATACGACAATCACGCAATTAAATTAAGCCTAATCAAATGGAGAACTAAAATAGGCTCGGGAGGAAGATGAGATCAAAACCTTGGCTCTAAGAATTGAAGCTTCGATCAGAGTTGCTCGACACGTTCGTTGGGGTCCAAGGAGGCTAGGGACTAAGCCTCTGGCAGTGGTACAAAACCTAGGTAAGAATTTGACCAAGCCCAATTTCAGGTGTTGGTCTAGAGCTATTCTAGGGGCTCTATGGAAGGGGAATTTGATGGGGCTTTTTCTTCTCACGGTGGTGAAGGTGTGGGTGAGTTTGATTTGATTTTCGTGAAGTGTAGGAGTGTAATGAGCTCTATCCTAGTTTTAGGCAGAGATTCAAGCTTAAAATTGGGCTCCGACAATGGGATTCAGGGCAATGTGGTGGTTGGATTGCACTGAGGAGGTCTCAAAGAGGCTTTGGGATCAATTTCGGGAAGTCTCTCCGAGGAAATTTTAGCACTTACCTCCATGGCCGTGGAGGGGAGCTTTTATAAAAATGGGGTGGCTCTCGGTTTTGGCTTCTCTGGTGACTAGGCCGGCCGGCCATGGCTGGGGGAGGTGGCTAGGAGCTCAGTGAACCTAGGGGAATATGTCACAGCAATTTAATGCAATGAGGCTTTATTTTAGAAAAAAATATCATAAGCTTAAGCAAAAATGGAATGAAATCCCTTAATTTAGGGGAATTTTGGTCCATGTCTTAGTTTAGCTGGTTTTAAGAGGTTTAGGCTGGTCTCTAAGGTCAAACTAATGGTTGTGGAGTCATTGATTTGGTGTCTTTTGGGTAGTTAGACCATCTTTAGTGCATGGGTTCAATGTGGGTTCAAGTGATCAAAGCTTTGGTTTGGGCTAGGCTAGCCAAGTCAATTGGCCCAAAGTCAATTGGCCCAAATTGGCCCAATTTATTGATCAAAATTTTGTATATGATTGTTATGAAGATTTTTGATAAGGAATTGAAATGATTTTGAGTTCAATTGGAGGGTCAATTTGGTGGATTTTTTAAATTTTGTCAATTTGGGCATGTTGGGCTAGACTTGGGTTTAGGTTGGGTTAGCCTTGGGATAAGTCCAAAATTAGTGGTTCAAATGATCAAGGGAGATGTTTTGAAGATCTTTCATGAAGGAATTGAGCAGAATTTCCGGGGCTGAGTAGAATTTCCGGGGCTAAGGCCATCAATTTGGTGAGATTTTGAGACATGGCCAATTTGGGGCAAATTTCAGCCTTTTTGGACTTAGGTTGAGATCAAATGAAATTGAGGCTTCACCAAGGCCAATTGGAGGTTAATTTTGATGTATGGGAATGATATGAAGGTTTTTCAACATAAATTGTGGCAGCTTGAGTAGGTCATGGGTTCAATTTGGTGGAACCAAGTCATGGGTCCAAAATTGGGGTTTTGATCTAAATCAAAATTAGCTTCAAATAATAGACCAATTGGGCTTGGATTTTGTTTATATTGGTCATATGAAGAGTGAATTTGAGTTTAGAATTGAAATTGGGGTAAATTGAGACCAATTTGATAAACCTTTGAGGTGATTTGGGGAAAATATGGGCCTTTAAAAGGCAATTTGGGGGTTTTGGTCAAAGATGGTCAAATTGGCCAAATTGGGCCATGTGGTAGTTGAGGAAATTGAAATTGGGAATATTTGGAAGGGTTTGGGAGATTTTGCGAATTGTGAATTTCTGGAATTTTGCGGTAAAGTGGGGTATTTTTGGTAATTTGGCAAATTTTAGTGATTTTGGGTAGTTTGGGTGTTTTCAAAGTGTTTGAAATGATTTTTTGAGCAATTTGGATATTTTGGGTAAATTTGGGAATTTTGGCCAAATTTAGGGTCCCAAGGGTATCTAGGTAAATTGGGGGAGTTTAGAAGCAAAATGCCAAGTTGGGTATCTTGGTAAAGTTGGAGTGCCAGCCAGAATCAATAAGCCATGGACCAATAGCAACCCCATTTTGGGTCCTCTATGTAGTGGTCTTAGCTAAACCCTAGCCTAGGGCCTGTTGGTTGAGGGGACCACCTACATGAGTATCCCAAAAGTATCAAGGTTCCAAAGCCCAGAAGTTTAATTTTAGGATTGTGAGTGTTTGTGGGTGAGAGTGAGTGCCTTAAACCCTAGACCAACACCTAGGGTCAACCCTAAGGTCCAGCAGTCTTAAGGGGACTCAACCTTGAGCTCCCCCATAATGACCCCACCTACTAAGTGCTAGGGTTAGGACCAATATGTGGAACTTCAAGTTGAGTAGAGAAGAGGGTAGAATTTCTAATTGTGAAGATTCCTTGTTTATTCTTCTAAGAATAGTCAAAAGGAAAGTTCTATGGCTAGGCCTTTGGCTAGTAAAGAGGAAAAACTAAACCTCAACCAAAGTCCCTTTAAAGCGGGTACTGGGATTTCGATTCCGATGACTAACAGCTTCCACAGGACTACCCCCAAAAAAATAGCGTTGACAGCTTTTGATGACTCCACTTGGGAGTGGTTTTCAAACATCGGTAATGTGTCCATATCCCTTATGGACCAAATTACCCTTCTTCCACTGGCATACTTCATACATTTCTTTCTTGGGTAAGTACGGTCAACTCTTTCGGACTCTAGTACCGTCTATTCAACCTCCTTCGAACAGAGAGGTTCAGGAGTTCATCAAGACTTTTAATCTTTGTGTGGGGTCAGACCCCCAATAGGTGTGTTGGTGGACTAGTTCCGCCTGGATGATATGCTTTATGAAGTTGGTCCCACACTGGGTCCTAAACTTTACTTTCCTTTTTGTTCCCTTTCGAGTTTAGATTGTTATTTTGCAAATTAAATCGAATTGTGTCATGTTGTGCTTGCTCTTTAAACCTTCCTTATTAAATTTATTAAATTCTCCTATTTTTAAAGTTACTTTTACTAAATTTTGAAATATTTTTCACAAACTAAAATTAAAATAAAAGAGTTGCCCAGGATATGCTTTTACTAGAGGATCAAGAGAAAACAACATTTACAAGACCATATGGAACATTTGTTTTTTGTAGAATGTCTTTTGGACTATGCAATGCACCTGCAACATTTCAAGAATGTATGATTTTAATTTTTAGTAATTTTATAGAACATGGAATGGAAGTGTTTATGAATGATTTTTCTGTATTTGGGACTTTGTTTGAATTATGCCTGAATAATTTGAAAACTTTCTAGAAGTATGTGAAAAAGCCAATTTAGTAATAAATTGAGAAAAATATCAATTTATGGTTGCAAGAGGTATTGCACTCGGGCATAAAATTTTTGAAAAGGCATGGAGTTAGATCCTACAAAAATCGAAGTTATAGAAAAATTACCACCACCTACTAGTGTTAAAGGGGTGTGAAGTTTTCTAAGACATGCTGGTTTTTACAGGCGCTACATAAAAAAATTTTCAAAAATAACTAAGCCTCTATGACAATTTTTAGAAAAAGATACAAAATTTGATTTTAATGAAAAATGCATAAAAGTATTTGAATTATTAAAGAAAAAATTAGTCACTGCACCAATATTAGTACCACGTGACTGGGAGAAACCATTTGAAATAATGTACGATGCTAGTGATTATGTTATTGGGGTTGTATTAGGACAAAGGTACAATAAAGTTCTTAAAGTTATATATTATGCTAGTAAGACTCTAAATAAAGCTCAAATTAATTATACTACTACTGAAAGAGAGTTATTAGCTATTTTTTATGCCTTTGATAAATTTAGACCTTATTTAATTGGAACTAAATGTATAATACATACAAATCATTCTACTATTAAATATTTAATGCAAAAGAAGGATGCTAAACTAAGATTAATTTGATGTATACTTCTATTGTAGGAATTTAATTTTACCGTGATTGATAGAAAGCAAAATGATAATCAAATAGTTGATCATATGTCTAGAATAGAAATAGAAATATTAATTAATTTTGCAAATGAAATTTTAGAGAATTTCCCTGATGAACAATTATATAGTATTGATGAAATGGATGTATCGTGGTATGCTGATATAGTAAATTATATTGTAAGTGATATTCTACCACCTGATAAAAAAATCCACAATTGAAGAAGTTTATATATGATTCAAAAGACTATTTTTTGGATGATCCATATTTATATAAACAATGTAAAGA
>NW_018222984.1:103408-117184 GCF_001263595.1 Phalaenopsis equestris
AGATGTTAATGAATATATTAAAACATGCGATAGATGTCAACGTGTAGGAAATATATCTAAAAGAAATGAAATGTCTCTAAATTACACATTAGAAGTTGAAATTTTTGATGTGTGGGGATTAGATTTTATGGGACAATTTATGCCTTCATTTGGAAACTTATATATATTACTTACTATTGATTATATGTCAAAATGGATTGAAGTTATTGTTGTACCTAGATGTGATGCTCTAAATTTTTAATTAAAAATATTTTTATAAAATATGGAATGTCGAGAGTAATTATTACTGAAGGAGGATCTTATTTTAGGAATAAGAAAATAGAAAAATTAATTAAGAAGTATGATATTATGCATAGATTATCTACTGCTTATCATCCTCAGACTAGTGGTCAAGCAGAAATATCAAATCATGAAATTAAACACATTTTAGAAAATGCTGTAAATCCTTATAAATTGGATTGGACTGCTAGACTTGATATAGCATTATGGGCATACAGAACTGCATATAAGACTCCTATAGGAATGTCCCCATACAGACTGATATTTGGAAAAACATGCCACTTACCTATAGAATTAGAGCATGAAGCATTTTGGAATATTAAGGAATTTAATTTTAATCTAAAAGATGTTGGTTAGAAAAGATTATTGCAACTCAATGAATTGCAACTCAATGAACTTGAGGAACTTGAGGAGATTAAAAATGAAGCATATGATAATGCAAAAATCTATAACAAGAAAATGAAAATATGGCATGATCGGAAGTTTATTCAAAAGAAAATTAAACTTGAACAAGAAGTTCTATTATATAATACAAGATTAAGATTGTTTCCAGAAAAATTGAAATCCAGATGGTTAGGACCATTTAAAGTGATTAAAGTTTATCATTATGGAACTGTTGTGATTAAAGATACTAACACTGGAAAGATATTTAAAGTTAATGAACATTCTTTGAAACACTATTATGAAGGACACATACCTCAATTTAAAGAAGATTTAATGTTAAATCAACCCAACAAAGCAAATGTTATGTCGGGTTGACAATGTTAAACCAAGCATTTTGTGGGAGGCAACCCATACTTATATGTCTATGTATTACTATTTAGTTTGTTAAGTGTCTTATATTAGTGTTGACCTCACTTTTGGTTGAGGTTTAGTTTTTCCTCTTTAGTAGCCTAAGGTCTAGCCATAGGACTTTTCTATTGACTATTCTTAGAAAACTAGATATGTAACCCTCACCACTAGAAAATATACCCTCCTCTTTACTCAACTTGAAGTTCCACATGTTGATCCTAACCTCTAGCACTTAGTAGGTGGGGTCACTAGGATGGAAACTCAAGATGAGTCACCCTCAGGACTGTTAGACCTTAGGGTTGACCCTAGGTGTTGGTCTGGAGCTAGGGCACTCACTACACTCATCTACACTCACATTCACTTACCACCCTAAACTCAAATTTCTAGCCTAGGTCCTTTGATCTTATTGGGATACTCATGTAGATGGTTCCATAAACCTACCAGCTCTAGGGCTATGGTTTAACTAAGACCACTACATAGGGGACCCAAAATGGGATTTCCTTTGGTCCATGGTTAATTTAGGGTGATTTATTACCCAATCCAATAAAAAATACCCATCTTGGCTTTTTGCCCCTGAACACCCCCAAATTACCAAATTGCCCCTCCATAGCCCAAAATTTCAAAATTTTCAAAAATTCCCAGAAAATCTCAATAAATCCTGAATATTCCCAATTTCATTTTTCTTAACTACTACATGACCCAATTTGGCCTTAATTACATTTTTTGCAACTACCACATGACCCAATTTGGCCAGTTTGACTATCTTTAACCAAAAACCCCAACTTTGCCTTTGAGGGCCCAAGTTTCCCCAAATTCAACCCAACTGTCCATCAATTGGATCTCAATTGACCCCAATTCCAATCTTAAACTCAAATTCACTCTTGATATGACCAATCTAGACCAAATACAAGCTTAATTGGCTCATGATTTGAGCTCAATTTTGGTATAGGTCAAACCCCCAATTTTGGTCACATGACTTAATCCCACCAACTTGAACCTATAGCCTAGTCAATTGGCCCCAATTAATGTTGAAAAATTATTATAACATCCTTATACATAAAAAACAACCATAAATTGGCCTTGGTGAAGCCTCAAATCTATTTGATTTTGGCCTAAATCCAAAATTCCCAAATTTATCCTTAAATTGGCTAAGTCCCCAAATTTCACCCAATTGGTTGCCTTAATCCCCAAATTGGCACGCAATTCATGTTTAAGAATATTCATGGGGTCCCTATTAACCATTTACAACAATCAATTTGAACTTATCCCAAGGCTAACCCAAGCTAGACCCATGCCTAGCCCAACATGATCGAATTAACTAAGACCCAAAATTTCCTCAAATTGACCCTTCAATTGAACTCAAAACCACTTCCATCCTTCACCAAAGTTATTCCTTATGATACTCTACACCAAATAAAACATTTATTTGAGTCATTTGACATGCCTAACCTAACCCAAACCTAAGATTTTGTCAGTTCCACCCACTTGGACCCATGCACTAAATGTCACACAACTACCTTAAAGGCACCAAATTTACTCCACCACAACCTGGACCTAGTGACCAGTCCAAACACCATGAAACCACCTAAATCAAGCCATTGATCAAAGGTTCCCCAAATTAAGGGATATTATTTCCAAAAATTCATGTGCTTAAAATATTCTTTCCAAAATGAGGTATCATTGCACTAAATTGTTGTGACATATTCCCCTGGGTTCCCTGAGCTCCTAGCCACCTCCCCCTGGCCGATCGGCTAGCTTAGTGGCTGGAAAAGCCCAAAACCGAGAGCCACCCCCATGGAATCTAACCCAAATCAAACCTACTCAAACTTAGAGGCCATCTCAGTAAAAATAATTGATGGAGCTCCTCTGCCCTCCACCTAAGCACCACAATGCACCCAAACTTATGCCCTGAGAGCCACCCCAAGGCCATTTTTATAAAAACTCACCTCCACGGCCATGGGAGGTGTGCTAAAATTTTCTTAGAGAGATCTCTCCAAACTTCTTACAGAGCTTCCCTGAGATCCCCTCAATGAATTCCAATTATTTTCCCCCGCCAATTCCCACTGTCGAAGCTCAATTTTGAGCTTGAAACCTTGCCGGAAACCAGGATAGAATCCAATACACCTCCACAGTCCACCAAACCCAAATTAACTGCACCCAAACCTTCACAACAATAAAAGAAGCTAAAGCTCCATCAAATCCCCCTTCCACATAACCTCTACCATAGCTCTAGACCAACACCCGAATTCGAGCTTGGTCGAATCCACACCTAGGCCTTGTACCAAGACCAGGGACTCAATCCATAGCCTCCTTAGTACCAAAGAACATGCCAAGACCCTCTGATTGAAGCTTCAATTTTCAGATAAAAGGTATAAAACCTCACCTCCTCCCAAGCCTATTTTGATTCTCTATTTGCTTAAAGTTAATTTGATTGCTTGATTACCGTATGGATGTGTTCGTCTCACTTACACGAGTCCATAAGATCCAACCCGAAGTGAGTTGGTTGGGTCTAGGCTGAGATTTTAGGGATTTAGTGCGGACGGTCACGGGATCACTCTATTGGGGACGATGACGGGGAGTCGTCCGATCGCGCGTGTATCGGATGGACGGAGGAGATCGAGTCAGACAGCGCTTCGGGACATAAACTGCGAGCTGAGTCAGCAGCTATGTGGATGGCGGTGTCCAACCAGAGTGAGCCACGCATGCCTTCGGAGCTGCCTAGAATCTAGTGAGCACGCGCTATTTAAATAGATAAATAGGGCTTTTTCCTATTTATTTAAATGCCCCTAACATCAAAAATTCATAACTTTGTGTAGAAATTTTACAAAAATAAAATAAAAATACTCGCTTGCTCAGAGAACGACCATCTTGCTTAGTGAATAAAGGAGAACAATGTGGAATAAATTAGAACAATGTGGAATAAATTTTAAGTCCATTTGATGCATAGTTTATTTTTAACTAATTAAACACTTCTTTGAATCACTTCATTCTCCATGCATATTGAGACATCACCTTGGCTTGAAATTTTGGCATACTATAGCCTCTATCAACGGCAACATCCTCTATTTTTTCCAAAGTCAGAGGAGATCTCTAAACAGATATCCATGTTTTTTAAGTTTTTCCACATTATTTCTTTAAAATAATCATGGAAATTAGCATATTGATTAGAAAATTCTAAGAAAATTTTGGATGGTCCACCATGACCTGGGAAGCTTTTGGAAATAATTTCATGGGTCAAGTCATTTAAAATACACTTAATTTTCTTGAACACTAAATCATTAAGATAATTAATTTTCAAAAATATAAACATTTAAATGACTTGATTTTTTATCTCCATTATGGTTTATGATCCAGAAAACTCAACATAAAAAAGTTTAAAATATTTTGAGTTCATTTGATTACTTAAATTGATTTTTACAGATAAGCATCATTTTTGGCATCTAAATGATTTTTTAAAAATCAAAATATAACTCAGAAATTTATTAAAACTTATTTTCTGAGTTCTCTGTGATCAGGGATATTTTCTAAAAATAAAATGATATTTAAAATAAAAACTTGATTTTAGCCTATTTTTAAATATTTAAATAATTAAAAATTCCTAAAAATCACAAAAATAATAAAACTCATGGAAATATTCTAAATTGCTTCCTAAGACTTTAGAAATAATTAGAATATTTTTCTTGATTTTTTAAATAAAGATATTGAATTTTAAAGCTTAAAAATGATTTTTAAAGGCTAAAAATGAGTTTTCACTAAAATAATTCCAATAAATCAAATAAAACTCAAAAAAACATAAACTCTTCTTCTCTAAGTTCTATGACCTCAGGGAGACTTTTTAAAAATACAAAACTTAATTTTCTCCATTTAAAATATTTTATATTTAATAAATATCGTAGAACATAAAATAATTCTTATAATTCAAATAAAATGCAAAAAATCATGAAATTTTGTTTAAAGGCTTCTCTGGTCTGAGTTTAGCTACAGTTAAAATTTCAAGAGATTAGGATTTATGTTGGTCAATTTAGGAATTTTATTTGAAAAATCCTATTTTTGCATAAAAATAATGATATAAATTAAATTAAATTTTGAAAAATCACATTTTTTTTTTCCTCTGATATCTTAATTGACTCATGAATAAGGTAGGAAAAAAATTTCAAAGTTATTTGAATTGAATTTGATAAATTCTGAAGTGATAGAGTCTTAGGGGCAAATGTGTAATTTTGGAAATTAGCCTTAATTAACATTTAGGCTTAATTTAAGAAAGGAAATGGGTTACCTCTGACCTTAATCAATTTATTTGAAGTTTGAAACACAAGGGATTAATTGGTAGAAACCAATCTCACCTTCTTAATTAAGTTAATAATTTTTTTATTAAAATTTGGAAGTTTATTAAAATAAAAAGAATCCAGTACTTAGGGGTATGACTTTTGAAGTCAATAAACTAATCAATTTAATACCTCTATTTTGATTTTCAAATAAAATTCTGATCATGAATCATGACCAACTAAAATTTAACCTTTTCAAAGCTAATTAAGACACTCACCTAGGTCTTAAGGGCTTAGTAGTCACTTAGGCTAAACCAAGTTTCATTTTAATGAGGATTAGAAAGATTAGAAAAGTAAATGACTCGCCACAATAATTGCATGCTTAAACCGAACCCTAAGCATAATAAGCCTATTCATACCCAACAACAATAAAAAAAAAAAACTAACTTGCCCCTTTAAGGGTCTTCACTAAATTGTCTTAGACTAGACAACGGCGTGCGGGAGGGATTCTCAGGGATAATTGAGACATCAATGTTCATTGAGCGTTAGGGTGTTTTACAGGATGAATTATTAAGCAACATAATAAGTTTAAAAGAACTCAGGATTTTCCACCAGGTAGTGGGAGAGTAGCACAGACCTGCTTCTTTCTCTAGAACTATTGGATCTACTAACTTAATATGCTTTGCTTAACAAAATCATCCTTAATTAAACTCCTAAGGACCCACCAAGATATGACATAGGGTTAGTAAAATTACCAAAACTTGACTTTTTGCCTCTATATAATCTGCCCTGACATGCATTTTTGAGTTTCTGGTGGTGGAACGAGAAGACTCGCCAAGTACATTTTTTACAGTTTTCAGCGTTGTCTTTCTTGTACTTTTATGCTATACTTTTGTGCTTATACAAATTTGCATGGACAACTAAAACTATCAGGATAGAAAAATATCAGGATAGCCACAAAAACAAAACTAAAATCAACCAAGATAAAAATCACCCCAACATTCAAAATATAAAACAACTCAAAATTTAATCACAAACATCACACAAAACTACAATTGTAACTAAATTAAGATGTCTCTATCGGATGATCGGGAATTCCTCGGAGGAGGTAACCTACAGTTGCTAGCGAGGCTTCCCACGGTCTAAATGAAATTATGGAACTCATTAAGTTGAGTTTAGTAAATTCATTTGGACTAAGTGAATCCAATAGAAAATAGTGGTGCCGGAACGAGGGAACTGTAGGATCCTAACCGGTGTCGCCCTAATCAACTTTAACATGCCCTCATAAAATTTAAATAACTTTAACGATAGGGCCACCTGATTTGACATTATAACATTACACACTAGAAAACTTAAACTCATCTTGGTAAGGAGCTTGGAGCTAAGCATGGTGGGCAGCACGACCATCTTCAAAAGCAAAACCTCTTTTCCCCAGCTAAACCAATCTTCCTTCCTTAGATATAAACAACGAAGCCATAGGACTTCGAGGTTGCTTGCTTATGCAATGTAAATCCTCACCTTATCTTTCAGGCCTTTGTATAGCCTTGCTATACAATATAAGCCCTAACACGTCTTAGGATTCCGAGGTTGTCGTTTGTCACGACCTAAATCCTCACATCTTTCAGGCTATTTGTGTGATAGCTTCACATGAATGTAAGCCCTAACTAATAAAAATTGGATCCATGACATCCCCTAGTTCTTCCTCGTTTGGACTCTACAACAAAATGTTCCAAATTTGAACCAATCCCCTTTCACAACTCTACGTATGATCTCATTGAAAAGTCCTACCCTTTGAAACTCTTAGAAGATAATGTTTCTTGATTTTTATCGAGAATCTTCTTAGGTGACTTTGGTCATTTAAGATGAAATTAACTATAGGGGCTTGCCCTTATAGGAAGCATGTCCAAACCCAGCTTAATATAAACCTTTTTTAATTCCTTATATTAAATAGGGGAACTTGTCGACAAATATAAAGGTTTCGCTTATTCCTTAGTTTATTTGATCGAGCCTCATCCTCAAGTCTTGTGTTTATCCTTCAGGATAGATACAGGATTTGAGGTATAGCGCTCTTAAACATGCTTGTGAATCAGGCGACGGGATTTCGATTCCGGTGACTGACAGCTTCTTACGGGCAACTCCTCCAACCAAAAATAGCACCGACAGCTTCTGGCAAATCCGCTGGAAATGCTGGGGACTAGCTTTTCTCTCCATACAAATCAAGAAATATTATCTTCACACATCGGTAATGTGTTCATGTCCATCTTGGACCTAGTTACCCTTCTTCTGTTGGCATACTTTACCCATTTCTGTCTTGGGAAGGTACGACCAACTCTTTGGACTTCAAGACTAGTTGTTCAACCATCTTTGAACAGAGGGGTTCAAAAGACCATTAAGGACTCTTTAAATTTTCATGTGGGGTTGGACCCCCCTAATAGGTGTGTCAGTGGACTAGTTCCACTTGGGCATTGTCTGCCACTAAATTGGTCCCCCACTGGGTCCTAAAATGCTTCACATTCCCCTTTCAAATTTGATTTGCTATTCTAAAAATTAAACCAAATCGTGTTGTGCTACGCGCACGTGTTGTGCTACGCGCACTTAAAATCATTTTGTGCTACACGCACTTTGAGATTTTCTTACTGTAATTATTTTTTAAAAAAGATTTTAAAATACCCATAAATTAAGACCTGCCCAGTCTACAGATCAACCTCTACTTTCACTGCTAGCACTAAAAAAATTATGAGGTTTTTGGTTATATAGCTAACCCTGAAAACTTTTTGTTTTCAAGCACACTGCAATGGCTTACCCAACATTGACCTTTTCCTGCAACTTGCCAACAGACCGTAGCGCTCGTAACGTCGCTCCCACCATCAAGTTTGGAGCAGGATTTGCAGGTCTTTCTCGAAGTCATCCTCGGGAAAGCCCTGGTAATAAAGATCGCCGCTCCGGAGATACAGGATCCGTCTGCAGAATTCAACCTGAACTACCTTCAAGACTTCCCTACCTGCAAGAAGTCTAAAACTACTGCCATTGCAGAACCCGCCAAACCTACTAGCCCCGCTACTGCTAAGGGGAAAGAAGTAATGATTGTTGAACCAACTGAGGGATTAACAGTCCCACCACCTGTGTTTGAGATCGGATCAAGTATGAAAACTGTACCGCTGACCCGAACTCAAAGGAGGAACCGTAACAGAAAAGTTTGAAGGGCCATCAAAGCCCAAGCTCCCAAGGAGACACCTGTTGATGAGGAGCCTCATCAAGTTGAAGAAGTGTTACAAAAAATTTATCCACTCCTGCGAGAAAGTAGATTCCATCCTCTGACAGATACCAAGGGGGGATAGAGCATCCAAAGGATCGCTGCGCGTTACCGTCACTTCATGGACACAGTGAGGAGAGGAAGAAGTTCACTCCTATCACTCAAGTTAGTGCAGTTTTCAGAAAGCTTGCTACCAAAGAAGGATGTTTGGTTAATGAGTTACTTAAACGAGTGTGAGATACAATTTCTCCTCGCATGAAGAAGGAAATTTCGAAGGGTGTCAAATCCACCAGACAGTCCACAAGACAACTGGAGTGCCACCTACTCGCATCCCCTTTTGGTTCTGTTTAGGGAATAGAATTGATACCGTAGTAATTACTACTGATCATACTGCCACCAAGACCGTAGGCCGTCGACCGGTTAAGTCGAGGCTGGGTCCGAAGATCTTACCCATAACCCTTTATGAAGATATTCCTACAATCCCAAAGACAAAGACGAGATGCTTACCTGACGCTGTAGCCGGTCTACACCACGGGGAGCATACTTTCCCTCGACATAATGATGTTTCTACAAAGATGCTCCATCCTGAGACATCAAGATCTAAAAGAAAAAGGTATGGGTACCCAAGGTCGCTGCACCGATACAATCCAGTGAGCCCACGAGACAAGAAATGAAACCAAGATCTAAAATAGCTGACATCGTCGCGACAATCACCAGCAAAATGGAGGCACAAGTAGAGGATGTCCATGAGGGTCCTCCAAATCTTAAAGAGATCAAGGAATCTATAATTGAGGAAAAATTTGAGAAACTCAGGATCGAGATTTCTGAGTTGGCTCAAGAACACGGAGTTTCCGTCGATAGCGATGATGAAAATTTTGATTACAATGATTACCTGGATGAGGATTTCATGGATGTCGATGAGATGAAAATTTTGATTACAATGATTACCTGGATGAGGATTTCATGGATGTCCATGTGATCGAAACCAGAGCCACCACATATGCGCGCGAGACTCAATCTCACACTGAAGAGAACGCCGTAGATGAGCTGCTTAGAGTTATCCTCCTAAGAGATGAGCAATTTAGTCTACTGGAGAAAAGAATATAGAATATGAATGCAGCTATGACCGCCATGGACACCATTCAGGGGCAATCGCAAGCACCGCAATTGGCTTCTACAGAGATTAATCAGCCAGAAATCATACACATTATAGATGAAAGAAGAGAGGCTACTTCAGCAAGCAAAGATGAGCAACTAAAGAAAGATTCTCCATCAAGTGCCATGCTAGAAAAGAAGTTCATACAGATGGTTTAACAAGTGTGGGATGCCTTAGCACAATCCAAGGGCGGTGCATCAATTTTGAAGGGTAGACCTTACCCGGAGGAGTTCGATGCCGTGCCTTTCCCCAAGGGTTTTGTGTGCCCAAATTTCAAAATATTTGACAGGACCGGAAATCCCAGACAACATATAGCGCATTTTCGAACAATCTGTGGCAACATGAGAAATAATGAAGCTCTACTCTGCCAGCAATTCGTCAGCAGCTTGTCAGGAATTGCTTTTGATTGGTACACTGACTTGCCCAACGGGTCAGTTAAAACATTTTCTGAATCAGAACAACATTTTCTGAAAAGATTTACCGGGGGGCAACACCATGTGTCTATCAGAGAACTCATGATGGAAAAGAAAAAGTCAAAAAGTCTAACAAAACTTTATTGGATTATATTTTGAGGTGGAGAAACCTTAGCATGAAATGTGAACCTCAACTACAGGAACATCATAGGAGTGAAATTTTGCTCAAGAGCATTCATGGGACAGTAGCTTTCATGCTCAAAGGACTCACCATCAAATCCTTCGAGAAACTACTCATTAAAGCTAGCAGTCTTCAAGAAGAAATAAAGCAAATGGAGCAACATGAAAAGGCTAAGGTGACAAGAGTGTCCAAAAAGAAATCAGGAGTAGTAGCGACCGTCAACATAGTAGCGACCATCGATAAAAGAAAGCAGCTGATAAAGATATATGCAGAAGAACATCGCTAGTCCTCTCAGAAACAGAATAATCAAAGTCAATCCAACCAACGGCCGCCTCAAGAAGGAGCACCTCGAACAGGGCATAAAAGAATATCCCTGTTGGAGCGACAAAAGTTGTGTATTCCTTCAAGGATGAAGCTATACCTAAAATATTCAGGAGTCTGATGAAGAAGCCAGAATTCAAACCACCAGATCCAAAGAAGCTTGAAGAGGTGGAAAAGAAGAATGAACCTAATTATTGCCCGTACCACCAGTTGGTTGGGCACACTATAGAAAAATGCTTCATCTTCAAAGACTGGCTCGAGAAGAACCTCAAGGAAGAGAATATAACAATCCCGAAGGAGCATTTGAGAGAACCTGAAAAAGGTTCCATAAACATGGTTTCAACTGAGTCAATCTCCCCAATTGATCCATATGTTAGAACAGATGGATGGAGTACAACTTGGGATGAACTCAAGAGGGTCCTCAATCAAATGCAGAATTCATTGAAACAAGCTTCTACAAATACCGAAGAAGGATGGAATGAGGTATGGAGCATATCATCCAAGCAGTCTGCATCAAAACAAGCCTTCATTTAGAGTCCGCAACATACCAAGCCCGAAATGAAGATTTTGCCAGGAGATTTGTCATCGTCAAGAACAAAGAACAAAAAGAAGAAAAACATCTTTGCAAAGATTGATAGCACGGGGGGTAGGATAGGGGCTGCCTCTGCTAGATTGGTTATCTCAAATTCGAGGAAGAAAATCCTCAAACCCTCTGACTTTGTATGATTATCTTTCTGTCCCTCCGGGGTCTTGTGAATATAATGATTGTGATTTTGGTGTGATTTTAACTGTTTCTGGTGATAACGTAACTGATTATAACTGATCTAGCTTTGATCTCGATCCCCAAAATAATCCTCAAATCGTACTCGGATCCCCAAAATTCTCGATCCCCAAAATAATCCTCAAATCGTACTCGATCTGATGAACTCGTTGTCAAGTCATCAATAATACCGCTTACGACAGCACCGATAACAAAGAGTCAACTCTTGAGCATCATGGTACACTGCTTACCATCAACTTAGATCTTTCCAACGAAGAAGAAAAGACACCGGAAGATTCAACAATGATATCTCAAGAAGAAGAAATCACAGAAGTTAACTTAAGGAGCAAAAAAGTGTTACCACCAAGACCAGCTCCAATAGATAAAGGGAAACAGATAATCACTCGAGAAGAGATACCCCCACCTCCACCAGTGGAAGAACCACATGATCAAGATAAAATTGGAGGATCATATAAAGTAGACTACAACGTGCTAGCTCATCTTAGCAAGTTGCCGGTACGACTAAGCATCTACAATGCTTTGATCCTATCAAAGGAGATGAGAGAGTCTCTGGTTACAGCTTTGCTTGACCCAAAATTTTGTTTAGCTCAGTTGGCCAGCACATCCTCGGATGAAGTTTACTTGTTGAAAGAACAGTCTGTGGTAACCTTCCCTGATGAAGACTTGCTGCTCGGTACCGCCGACCACAACTGTCCACTCTACATCACCATCGACTTCGGCAGATTTGTGTTATCCAGAGTTTTAGTAGATCTTGGAGCATCTCTTAACTTGATGAGTCTACGAACATTGGCCTATTTGGATATTGAAACTCAAGAGCTTACGACCGATAAAATGATGCTAAGAGGATTCAACCCAAAGGGAGAAAGAGCCCTTGCATCCATTACAAAACATCCATTACATTGTTTACGAAGGTTGGAGAACTAGCAACAACTGCCCAGTTTCATACAGAGACCTCTTTTAACGCTCTACTGGGTCGACCGTGGATTCATGAGGACAATATGGTTCCACCATCTCTACACCAGTGCATCAAATACCGCAAAGATGGTCAAGAGAATTGCATCAAGGGAGATTTATAACCATTTTCAGTGCACAAAGTTGGTATCCATGAAGATGCTTCCTACTACGCGCCTCCAAAGAAGACTATCTTCTCGCACGAGATTCTGACAAATAAAGTTGAAGATTCAGAAGAATCACAAAAAGAAGGCCATTCAACTCAGCTTCAGTAATCTTCCACCACTCCTTTACAAAGAGATGTTGAAAGGCCTTTTAGTTCGCGCACCCGAAGTCGAGGCCGTGGACATGGACTAGGAAGGATCAATTTAATTGTTGAACAAACTAGGCTAACTATCAACATTGGTGAGGAAGACAATTCTGAAGAAGAGATAATAATGACAAGACGAAAAAGACCTCAGTACGAGATATCCCTAGAAAATACAGAAAATAATGAATATGAAACAATGTATGATCGGATAAACCACTATGTGAATGCTATGACCCTTACTCCGATTCTCCCTCAAAAGCCGATCAAATTTTACTGTGCTTCTACCTCTACTGAGCTTGAAAAACATGTAAATTTGGATGATGATTCTAATGAATTAATGGAATTGCCTTTTGGTTACTTCTCGCCTTGTGTTCAAAAGCAGGGACACTTACCAAAACAAATGCCAAAAGATAAATTTCAACCTCTTAAAAAACTATGGAATGCTAAAAGTCGAACTCTAGACTCAAAAAAGGTCTCGGATTTGGTACAATCGGACCAGTCGATGATTCTAAATTTTGCATGGTTGTTATTGGTGAGTCAGAAGAGGATTGTCTCAATATAGAAGATGAGTCTACTGATCCACCAATAGAAGATGCTCCACCTGAATTTGAAGAAGAAATTAAATCTACGATTGATGAATTGAAAGAGAATAACCTAGGGAGTGAAGAACGACCCCAGCCTACATTTATAAGTTCTCTACTTAATGACAAAGAATCTGCAGAATTGATCAAACTATTAATAGAATTTAAAGATTACTTCGTATGGAGCTACGATGAAATGCCAGGACTATCAGCAGAGGTTACAGTTCATAAACTTGGGGTGGACAAGGATATAACCCCAGTAGAACAAGCCCCCAGGAGAACGCGCCTCAAAATAGAACAACAAGTCATCCCCGAGGTGAAGAAATTAATAGACGCCAACTTTGTTAAAGAAGAACAATACCCCACGTGGTTTGCCAACATTGTACCTGTTAAGAAGAAAAACGATCAGATCCGTGTTTGTGTCGATTTCAGGGATTTGAACAAGGCATGTCTAAAAGACGAGTTTCCACGACCTGACCTATACCAGAGATGA
>NW_018222984.1:117239-118866 GCF_001263595.1 Phalaenopsis equestris
CGGATCGTCGGGATACAAATCGTCGGGATACAACCAAATCAAGATGGCTCCCGAGAATGCATCACTTATAGCCTTTAGAACTCCGATTGGAGTTTTCTGCTACACAGTGATGTCGTTCGGCCTAAAGAACGCCGGAGCAACATATCAACGTGCAATGACGAAGATTTTTGACGACCTCATTCACAACTAATTATAAGGCTACGTGGATGATTTGGTCATCAAAAGTAAACAAAAAATAGACCATTTGTATGATTTTAGGATTGTGTTCGAACGATTACGACAATGCAATCTCAATATAAATCCCCTAAAGTGCGCCTTTGGCGTTACCTCCGGGAAATTTCTAGAATTCGTTGTCCTTCATTGGGGAATTGAGATCGGCCCGGATAAGATTAAAGCTACCTTGGAGATGCCTCCTCTTAAAACCTTGAAACAACTACGTTCCTTCCAAGGAAAGTTGGCATATCTAAAATGCTTTATTTCTAATCTCTCAGGTAGGTGTCAGCCTCTCTTGACATTAATTAAAAAGGATGACAAATTTATTTGGGAAGAGAAATGCCAGCGGGCCTTCGAGGACATTAAACAATATTTAATGACACCTTCTGTCTTAGCAGCCCCTATCCCAGGAAAACCTTTGATACTTTATACCGCGGCCTTAGATGACTCTCTTAAGGCCCTTTTAGCCCAAGTCAATGATGAGGGCAAAGAAAATACACTCTACTACTTGAGTCGTCACCTAATATCAACGGATATAAGGTATCCACCTATTAAGAAGCATTGTTCGGCGTTAATTTTTGTCACCCAAAAGCTTAGACATTACATTATTCTCATAAGATTACCCTAATTTCAAAAGTTAATACATTGCAATATCTGATGACCTGACCAACACTCTCCGGATGTCTAGCAAGATGGTCAATGATCTTATTGCAATTTGATATAACTTTTGTTCCCCTCCGTGCTATCAAAGGGCAGATACTAGCAGACTTTCTTGCTGCACACCCACTACCAGCTGGGTCCTCTCTCGACGACGAGTTACCAGACGAGCAAATATTACAAATGGAATTATCCAGTGCGCAACACTAGGAAATGTACTTCGATGGCGCTTTGTCAACCAGAAAAGACAAAGGATCAGACACAGTTATACTAGGCAAAGCAGGGATCGGTTTGATCTTTATCACACCAGATAAGGGTATGATGAGGTCTCATACCACCTGACAGAGCCATGCACCAACAATGAAGCAGAATATGAAGCTTTAATAACTGGATTAAAAATGGCAATCTCGATGGATATAAAAAGCATTGCCATCTACGATGACTCTCAACTCGTTATTCAACAGGTCGCCGAACAATACAGAATTTTGAAACTAAGATTAGCAGAATACCATCAGTACACGATGAAGCTCCTGGAGCAGATCCCTGTCAGCGACTTTTATATGCTTAAAATATAAGATAAATATGGACGTAATAAATATTAAATAATTGTAAAGTCACACTTATAAATGCAAATATACATATCGCTCCAGTAATATAGGGCTCTAATGGAGTCCTAGATATCAATCCCACAGGGAGTGGTTTAGAACTGCGAACTATGATTTTAGAAAAGCAATACTTTAATCACAACAACGAAGTT
>NW_018222984.1:118925-119891 GCF_001263595.1 Phalaenopsis equestris
TTCTCTATTCCTTGATTGTTCAGGTTGTTTTCCATTGTATTAGAATTTCTAGGTTCTCTTCTTAATCTTCTAATCTTTCTAACAGTGCATTCTAATTCTGAATCGTAGGGTATAAGATTTTCAGGTCCAAATTTACGCATACAATTTAAAATCAATACTCGGTAATATAATTAACTAAATATAAAAATAAGTTGTAATTCAAGTAAAAATTTTCTAATAATCCTAATTTGTCCGTTACTCTAATCGTGATTTGACTCCCTCACTCAATCACTCCCCGGCAACGGTGCCAAAAACTTTGACAGTGACTTTTTATATGCTTAAAATATAAGATAAATATGGACGTAATAAATATTCAAAAATTGTAAAGTCACACTTATCAACACAAGTAATAATTGTAAATCCTCACTTTTGTTGTAATACTCCACATATTTTAACAAATCAATTGGCCAGATTGAAAGTAAATTAAGATCGAAGTGAAAAGATCATCACAATTTCTTAAACATTTTCTTGCTTCACCAATTCAAATCACCATTTCACAAATCTCGAGACAAGGAGAAAGATAGAAAGAACTACTTAGATCTCATGGGGAAAACACAACAAAACTCAAAATTCATATATAAAATCATTGTCATACAAACTACAACAAGTAAATAACTTATATCTAATTTCTCCCCAAGAACACTCCTCGAAGTTCCTCTGAATCTCTTCCTTTCCTTACAGCACACAAAATTCCTCTTCAAAGCACAAAGGAGGAAGAAATCTCTCACTTTCCCACCACTCCTACAATCTCTCAAAGAATTCCTCATAATATTGGAACCTTTCTAACCTCTAGGAACTCTCTTTAGCATTAGGAACTCTCTCTAACACATCCTTCCCTCTCTAGATTCTCTTCTTCTCTTAATTTTCGGCCAAAATAGTCTATTAAAGTTGTGGATGAGCTTTCCCAAGAGTTGCCTAAGCATCCCT
>NW_018222984.1:119902-120596 GCF_001263595.1 Phalaenopsis equestris
TAACTGAAGAGTTGTGAGCACACCCCCGCCGAGCTCGCCGTCGGCAGCCTTGAGGGCGCCGTCGGCGGACTTCTGAAGAATTTTGTTCTGTAGCTGCGTGAAAAACTCTTCTTTGGCAGGATCGAGGGCGTCGTCAGCAGTCTAGTTCAAATCTCCACATTTTGGTCCTTTTTGCTCCAAATTCGCTCCTTTTTGCATCTTTTGCTCCAATGACTCCAATGACCCTAATTCATCATTCTTGCAACAAATCATCAAAAATACCTTTTGTTAAAGTGCAATATCATTATAAACAGTATAAAATAGGTATGAAAATATCAACATATTTTCCTTGGGTCAAAATCCCCAAGACTTAACTACTACTTGTCCTCAAGTAATTTTAGTACTGTATAAAAGTTATGATCTATCGCAGTAAAGTTTTAATTCATAAATACTATAAGTTTGATTTAAATATATATCATGGTGAGATTTTCAAAAAGGATTCAAGTAATTGAATTAACTCTGCAGCCACAAGATTGTCTAGTTATCAAGTTTAAGAGCTCTAGTCTTCTATTCATTTCAAGAATGACTATATGTTGCAATATTAAGTCACTTAGAATATTCAAATGATAGGAACTTCATGGGAACACTACTAGTAAAAGATCTAATCCATAAATATAAGTTCAGGAATGTATTAGGTTTTCCCTTTAGGTAGGTC
>NW_018222984.1:121088-122304 GCF_001263595.1 Phalaenopsis equestris
AAATCTACCATAATATTTAAATAGTTACAAAAGTATAGTTACCTGAATTAAATTCACTACATGAAATCATATAAATAATTTTTGAAAATATTGAAATAGAGGACATCTAATAGTTAATCTTTTTCTTCCCTCCCCCAAATTTAAATTTTTAAATATGAAATAATACAGGCGGAAAAAAAAATAAATAAATATAAATCATACCTCGGTATTGTAGGCATTTTCATCATTCTGAAACTTTAGCAGGTCTTCTCAACATTTCTACTTCACATGGTCTGTAATATTAGAAGATTTCTACACATAAATTATTAGAGGAATTTCTGGGTATTGAAATTTTGAAATAAGTATAAAACTAAAACATTAAACAAGCACAATATTTTCTAACACAAACACAAAACTAAACAAAACAATTTCTAAAATGTGAAAATAAAAATCACATTACATTACAATCCACAAAATACTACTCAACATCTATTAAACTACACATGCAAATTTAACTACCACACTAACTTTATAATAAAAATTAAAAGTATCCAAGTACACAGAATAAAAATGAAAGTCCAAATACATAAACATCCATTTATATTACAAAAAGATTACAGAAATAAAAATAAAAGTACATCAAATAAATCAGATATCAAAATCCCAAGCTATATCTTCATCGCCTTGATCAGTAGGTGGATCGGGCTGATACTGAGTATATCGTGGGCACTCAGGAAAAGTAACATCAGGCTCACCTCTGTAGTTTCGGGCCTGAGCTTCATAATAAGCTACCTCAAAATTTGAATGCCTCTGAAGGTACTCACTATCGTAATCATATTAATGTTATAAACCTCCAATCCTTTCATTTATCAACTTTATGCTCTTCCGCTGCAAGGTCAACTCATTCATCAAATTAGAGAGAGTTGGGGAACTAGAAGGTGGAATGTCATAACATGTAGAGGGGACATCTCTACTAGTAGAAGGTTCTTGACTTCTACTCCCAGTTCTCCATTTCTCATGGGATTCATAAGTTTTCAAATTTGCTTTACTAATGGGTTTCATAAGATAAACCCATTCTTCATCTCCAAACTCTTCTCCAGAAAATTTGCAAATTGTATAAATAAGTCGAGGATGTCCTAGACCTCCACAAGTCTCACTCCTCGTCGTAGTCAATATACTCTTAAGAATAATTCTCCCCACATTTATAGTTCAATTATTCTAAATACAAAAAAATACA
>NW_018222984.1:122393-124442 GCF_001263595.1 Phalaenopsis equestris
CGCCTTAGAGGACGCCTTAGAGGTGGCATTCAGCATGGAAGCAGAAAAATTTACCTGATCTCGCTGCTTTATCTTCCATATTCCTTTTGCATTAGTGAGAAAGTTGATCACATCATTGAGGGCGCCTTCCATTGTACTAAAGGATTCATAGTGGCAACTATAAGAGCCTGAGATTTCGTAAAAAGTGTTGATGCGGGCGGCAGTAAACTCAACAGGAAATCCATGCACTTGAATGATTCCATCTTCATAATAGATTATGTCTGCGTAGAACTCCTTCACAACATTTGCATCAGCTTTATTGGTGGGGTTACAAAAATTTTTATGTAACAAAAGTTTTCCCACCTCCGCTCTGTAATAACTCGTTCAATTTCTCCTCCCGGACTTTCAAAAACTCGATCTTGTATACACTTCTTTCCTTTAAATACTGAAGTAAATCTTGTTTGAGCCATCGCATTGATGAAGCGAGACTTGTCGAACTCAACTCTTCTCTTTTGACGTGGAGCCATTTCAATCTAATCAAATTATAGAAAAATTCCAAAAATTACTTCAAATATGCAAATCATGGCTTCCAATAGTAATTATAAGAGTTCAACACTAAGATCCATGGATTTCTTCCCAAATTTTCTTTACATTTTCACATTTTTTGGATCTCCTCAATCTGGAAGAAATACATGGTGAAAATCAAATATTTTTAGCTTGGAGTGAAGCTCTTACCTAGAGATGATCAAGTCTGATGTCAAAAAGCCTTGAAATCGCCTCCCAATCCAAGATCTTTCAAGCCCTAGTTTGAAAATGGCTTTTTTAGGAGGAAGGGTATGATGAATAGTGGCGGTTGACTGGTCAAAATCGTGGTTAAAGGTGTTTTTTCGTGAGCTCGCCGTCTGCAGGGTTGATGGCGCCGTCGGCGCGGTCAATTGGAATTAAAATCCTAAGTCTCGGGAAAATCTCACCATCGGCGGCGTCGAGGGTGCCATCGGCTGCCATCGGCGGGCACTATTGATTTTGTCCAAATTCCAGATTTTTGCGATTTCGATCAATTTCAAACCTTAAAGACATCTTTTTAATCATTATAGACATAATTTTAAGTGACTAAACGATGTACTTAGCACAAATAAATTTTCACAACACAAAACATCACATTTATATATAAATTCCAAGGGGTACAATATACGTTACATAACACACCTAAGTTTGGTATTTTCTCAACCTCAATACATTAATTCAGCGTCATAATCCAAGCCACAACACTCAAAACGCTGAAAACAAAACATCCTATGCTTAGTCTCAACTATACAGAGATCTACAAGTATAATTCTAAAGCAAAGCAAATGCAAAGTTTAAATCAAAATACATAGATAGACACATAGGTAGTAATATAAATCTACTAATCCTCAGACTCGGTACTTGATTCTCCTCTGAGATCACCCATTGATTGCACATGAACGAAGAGGTCAGAATGGAAATTCTTCAGTGGAATCCTTTTCTATTAATTTTATCCTCCTCATCAGAGTTAGTAAGCTATCTTCTAAATGTTCAGAGTGCTCGAAATGTTCCTTCATCCTCCAGTCTAGATGATCGAAGAAATCAGAGATATAATTAGTCGCATTCATGACATTTTGTACCTCCTTTTCCAATTTCTTGATTTGGCGCAAGATCACAAGAGACTTATCAGGGACTAAGGGTTGAACTGTCAGTGAATTCTGAGATGCTTGATCTACTACAATGGCCATGTTATTTTCACCTTCGAAAACTGCAAATCTTTAAGTTGAGTCCAAAGGCTTCCAAGGTAGCAATACCTTTTCCCAATTTTTATAAGACACTTGGAACTGACTGCAAAGTGAGAAAATTGTGGAGGAGTGTCTAAGCCCATAAGTTGATCCATGAACGATCAAGCCCAAAACTAACTTCACAATTATTGATCCAATGTCGATCGACAGTCCCCTTTGGATGCAGTAACTCAAAATGGCACTTTCTTTAGAAACTTTACCGATGTTCATTGTCGGTAACAGTTTCGCAGAAATGAAAAAGTGCCAATGTTTCAAGGAGTGT
>NW_018222984.1:124478-125666 GCF_001263595.1 Phalaenopsis equestris
GTTTCTCCCAGTCGTCAGTTTCGTCTGTTAAATATTGGTAAATTTCCTTCATCTGGTTTCTCGTTGGGAGAAATTAGAATAGTGGGAGACAAGAATGTTCTCTATCATGTATGATTTTTTGATATGTGCCGGAGTGAAAGTGATCCATCTTCCTCGCACATAAACAACTCCTTGGTTGATTCCATGTAAATTTGCATAAAATTCTTTCACCACGGGAACACCCACGGCGGCAATAGTGTAACACAACACTTCTCATCTTCGCCACACTATCATTTCTTCAATATCCGTTGTGGGATTATTCAATCTGTGATTCACGAATCCTCGTCTGCGATTTACAAATCCTCATTCCTTGATCAATCTTTTCTTTGTTAGTAACTTTTTGAAGATTCGCTGCGCTTCCGCACTAATAAACTTTCGCCGAATGAAAACTTACATTCTGGGATTATCAGGGGAATTGAAAGCCATATGAATGAAGTTGGTGGAGTCTCACTTCATTTTTTGAGGGAAAATATGAACTATAAATCAAATTTTTGAGTTTAAAAAGATACTTCCCGCCCAAAAACCGCCAAAAACCGTCATTTGAACCCAAGTAACCGCCAATTTGCCGGTTTTGCCATCGGCGGGGGGGATAAATTTGCCGGTTTTGCCATCGGCGGGGTCAATAGCACCGTCGACGCACCTCTATATTAATTTTGTCTGGACTCTCGAGAAAAACCCTCCGTTGGCTGCATCAAGGGCATCGTTGGGGGCATCGAGGGCGCCATCGGTGCCCAAGGCAAAATTTGCACAGTTTCGCTCTAGTCCGAATGCATTCCAATTTTTCTTCATGCGTCCAATTTTAAGATATTTCAAGGGTAAATAAGAGTAGTAGAGCTTAATACTACCACAAACTAACAATAATTTTAAATAAAAACTACTATAATTGCGATAAAAATAAAGATAAATCTGGGTTACCTCCCATGAAGTGTTTGGTTTAACGTTGTCAGCCCGACCTATTCAGGTGTCATTCAGGTTAACTGATCATTAAAACCTCTTTAAAATTTTGTATTTTACCCTCATAATATGGTTTTAATCTGTGTCCATTTACTTTAAATCTATTTCCAGTCTTTTGATCTTCAATTTCAATAGCTCCGTAAGTATAAACTTGAGTCACAGTAAAGGGTCCTAACCAACGAGACTTCAATTTCC
>NW_018222984.1:125750-127258 GCF_001263595.1 Phalaenopsis equestris
TTCCGATCATGCCATAACTTTAGTTTTTCCTTATAAATTTTGTCGTTATCATAAGAATCATTTCTTAATTCTTCAAATTCATTTAATTGTAACAATCTCTCCTTACTAGCATCTTTGAAATTATAATTGAATTCTTTAATCGCCCAATATGGTTTATGCTCCAATTCTACTGGTAAGTGACAAGTCGTTCCAAAAATCAGTCTGTAAGGGGTCATTCCAATAAGAGTTTTATAAGCAGTCCTGTAAGCCCATAATGTCATATCCAATCTAGTGGACCAATCTATTCTACTAGGGTTTACAGTCTATTCAAGTATTTGTTTAATCTCTCTATTAGAAACTTCAGCTACCCCACTAGTTTGAGGATGATAGGCAGTAGAGATTCTATGAATAATATTAAATTTTTTTGCCAATCTCTGAATATATTTATTCCTAAAATGGGATCCTCCGTCAGTGATAATCATTCTAGGCATTCCGTATCTAGTGAAAATATTTTTCACTAAAAACCTTGAAACACTTTTTGCGTCACAACGAGGTAAAGCTTGTGCTTCAATCCACTTAGAAACATAGTCCACTACAATTAATATATATAAGTTTCCAAATGAAGGAATAAATGGTCCCATAAAGTCTAACCCCCAAACGTCAAAGATCTCAACTTCTAACTTAAAATTCAGAGGCATTTCATTTCTTCTAGACATATTGCCTACTCATTGTCATCGATCACAAGTTTTTATGTTAATATAAACATCTATACAAATAGTAGGCCAATAAAATCCAGCTTGTAAAATTTTATAAGCAGTTTTATCAATCCCAAAATGTCCTCCAAATTCAGAATCATGACATTTCTGAATGATCAGCTCAGTTTCTTCATAAGGCACACATCTCCTCATAATTGGATCTTTACATTGTTTATATAAATAAGGCTCATCCCAAAAAATATGATTTTGCATCATGAATAAATTTCCTTTGTTGTTGCAGTGTCACCATATGTGGCAAATATCAATTACAATATAGTTAACAATATCAACATACCATTGTATTTTCCACACATTAATATTATAAAGTTGTTCATTAGGGAAACTGTCTGTAATTTCATTGTCAGTGTCAGATGATTCTTGGTTTTCTAATCTTGACAAATGATCAGCAATTTGATTATCAATTCCCTTTCTATAAATAACCACAAGATCAAATTCTTGCATCAAAAGTATTCATCTTATCAACCTTGGTTTAGCATCCTTCTTTTGCATCAGATATTTAATAGCAAAGTGATCGGTATGAACAACACATTTAGCTCTGATTAAATAAGTACTGAATTTATCTAAAGCATACACAATGGCTAGAAACTCTTTTTCATTTTTCATTAACAGTATAGTTAATTTGTGCATCATTAAGAGCATACACAATGGCATAGTATATAACTTTAAAAATCTTTTCATACATTTGTCCAAGAACAGCTCCAATAGCATAATCACTAGCATCACACATCAGTTCAAATGGTTTCTCCCAATTAG
>NW_018222984.1:129350-137945 GCF_001263595.1 Phalaenopsis equestris
CTCTAATTGAGTCCTAGATATCGATCCCATAGGGAGTAAGATTAGAACTATGAACTAAGATTTTAGAAAAGCAATACTTTAATCACAACAATGAAGTTCAATTTGCTTATCTGTCACTAATAGGCAATTGAAATAAATATGTAATTTTAATAATTATTAAATAACTAATGATACTAATGAGGGTTTACTTATGATATTCAATATATAAGAAAGCATTGTTCTCCCTTTCAAGAAATTATAGTGAATGGATAAAGTGAATTAGTTCAATTTATATTGTGTCAAATAGGAGCATACTTATTCTTTACCCTTTGGTCCAAGCATAAAGAACAATGACTAATCCTACACTTGTTTACTGAATCTGCGACTAGGCTGGGAGGATACCGGCTCTCACTTCAGAGCTTCCACATTCCCCTCGCCTGAGGGCTAACATCTACACTTCATTCAGCACCCAAACGATATGACCAAATTGGGGATTTTAGTCTGTCATTCTAAAATCTCCAATTTTACGCTCGATATAATTATTTCCCTATTCATTTGTACCCAACTTCCAAGGGTTTTAACCTCCCTGAATCTAGGATGATATTTTCACTTTAGTTGTAAAAACTTTAGTTGTAAAACTGAATATATTTTAACAAATCAATTGGCTAGATTGAAAGTAAATTAAGATCGAAGTGAAAAGATCATCACAATTTCTTAAACATTTTCATTTCTTCACCAATCCAAATCACCATTTCACAAATCTCAAGACAAGGAGAAAGACCGAGAAAACTACTCAGATCTCATGGGGAAAACACAACAAAACTCAGAATGAAAACAGATCTCATGGGGAAAACACAACAAAACTCGAAATTCTTATATAAAGTCAAATTCATACAAACTAAAATAAGTAAAACACTCCTTGAAGTTCCTCTGAATCTCCTCCTTTCTTTACAGCATACAAAATTCCTCTTCGAAGCAGCAAGGAGGAAGAAATCTCTTACTTTCCCCTCACTCTTACAATCTCTCAAAGAATTCCTCAAAATATTGGAACCTTTTTAATCACTAGGAACTCTCTCTAGCACTTCCTTCCCTCTCTAGATTCTCCCCCTTCTTAATTTTTGGCCAAAATAGTCTATTAAAGTTGTGGATGAGCTTTCCCAAGAGTTGCCTAAGCATCCCTTCAAATTTTGGCTTTATCCAAAGCTTGAGTAGGCATAACCACCGAGCTCGCCGTCGGCAGACTTCTGAAGAATTTTTTCCTGTAGTCTCGGGAAAAACTCGCCGTCGGCGGGGTCGAGGGCGCCGTCGACGGGTCAAATCTCCACATTTTGGTTCTTTTTGCTCCAAATTCGCGCCTTTTTGCATCTTTTTGCTCCAATGACCCTAATTCATCATTCCTGCAACAAAACATCAAAAATATTTTTCTTTAAAGTGCAATATCATTAAAAATAGTATAAAACAGGTATAAAAATCTCAACATATTTTCCTTGGGTCAATCCCCGATGTAACTTTCTACTGGATTCCTAGGGGTGATAATGCCCATGCCGATGCTTTAGCAAAACTTGCTCAGGAAATGGCGTGTCCCCCGGAGGATTCCATTAAAGTCATAATGCATGGAAGATGAGTATTTTCTTAGATCGACTTCGTAACTCTACAAAAGCTTGGAAAAGAAGAAATAATAAATACAGTTGCAGACATCAATAAAGATTGACGTAAGCCATTAATAGAATATTTGCATACTGGAAGGCTGCCAGAAGACAAGTATGAGGCGCACCACATCACAAGAAGGGCTATGTCTTACGCCCTGATGGGAAATGTTCTCTACAGAAGATCGTTTGACGTTTGACCAGATGTGGCTACGATATTTAAGGAAAATATAAGCACAAAATATTATCAAAGAAGTACATGTCAGATTGTGTGGCGCTCACCAGTCAGAGCAGAAGAAGAAGCTGAAAATCAAAAGAGTAGGATATTATTGGCCAGCAATGATGTCTGACTGCATGGATACATCCGGAAGATGTCATAAGTGCCAGGTGTATGCGGTGGTCTTACAGTAGCCTCTGAATGGGCTACACCCAACTGTTGCCTCGTGGCCATTCGAGTGTTGGGGCCCGGACATAAAAGGACCATCTTCCAAAGGACACAGGTTTATACTTTCCACTACAGATTACTTCTCCAAATGGGCAGAGGCAGTAGCGTTACGTGAGGTTACAACACAGCACATCCTTCAATTTTTCAAAAGCCAAATCGTCTACAGTTTTGGAGTACCATGAAAAATAATTTTCGACAATGGGATAGCTTTCAGGAGTACAGAGATCAATAATTTTGTTTGGAGATATGGGATAGATTGGAGATACTCTACAATTTACTATCCCATAGCAAATGGTCTGGTTGAGGCTTTCAACAAAACACTAGTACATATTTTGAGTACATATTTTGAAGAAATTTTGAAGAAACCACTAGATGGAAACAAAAGGGATTGGCACAATAAATTGTTAGAGGCCATGTGGGACTACCGGATGACTTTCAGGACTCCCACTCAGTGTACACCCTATATGCTCCTGTACGAAGCCGAGGCCTTGATGCCGCTAGAAATCCAGACACCATCTCTCAGATTCGTCGTTGTTAACCAACTCACAATGGAAGAAAGTGCAAAACTCAGACTTGAAGAACTGGAGAGTCTTGAGGAAAAATGAATAGAAGCACAACAACATTTGGAGCTTTACCAGGCCAAGATGGTACAAGCCCATGACAAATTGGTCTGCCCAAGGACATTTAAAGTTGGTGACCTCGTACTTGTGCTCAAAAGACCTATTCTTGCACGCCGCAAAAAAGGTGAAAATTCTGAGCCAACTTGGGAGGGACCATTTGTCGTTGAAAAGGTCTACACACTAGGAGTTTACCAGTTAGTGGACTTCTGGGGTGAAAGACCCATGTTACCAATAAACGGAAGATATCTAAAAACTTATTACGCAACCTGATGTCGCTTGCCTCTGCTTGCTTTGAAACTTTGAAACTTTGAAAGTTTGATTGTTTTAGGGTTATCTATATGGCCAAATGTCTATGACTGGGTCCAAATTTTGTAATTAACCTCAATATAATGAAAATTTTGAGAAAGAAATTTTAAACTTCAAATTTTCTTCTTTCTACTTTTAAGTATAATGTTCCACTAAATTAAACAAAACTCATACATAAAATTCATTGCACCAAAACAAACTAAAATTTACTTTAATGTACACTTTATTTTGTTCTTGTTCATGACAAGTTTCGGCCCACTGACATTTTTTCTGTTGTCTGCAGAAAAATGTCAGAACAAAGGCTGATCTTTGCCTTCCAGGACGGTTGGAACCTCGCACTAAATGAAGAGATGGTGCCGCAAGGAGGTGTCATAAATTTTAACTTGGATTTTAACTTAGTTGACATGGACTACGTCGACAAAGAGAAAGAAGGACTTCCCTCACTATTGAGGGTGACCGCTAAAGATAATGTATCACGCAATGGCAAGAACGTGATAACAGAGCGAGATCCAATGGAGGGGCCCAGCCGTCAGCCCTCCATGGTAGCTACACCTGCTGGAGGCTTAATAGTCACCAATAATGAAAGACTACCAAGTACTCCGCTTCGCAGGACGCAACGCGGGAATGCCAGCCGCAAGAAGCTGAAAGTTTTTCTACGACAAGAACAAAAATGTCAAAGAGGGACGAACAACTTGCTCACCCCTATTCCTTAGGGGCACATTTTCTGAAGGAAACTTCTGCCAGCTTGCCCACCACGGATGAAGAACCATGGTTTGTGACAGGTTCAAACACGCTTTCAGTTTCAGATGTTTTGTGCAAGGGTTGCCTGACATGCAACGTTGAAATACCGACTGGCACATCAGCCATGGGCGCATTTGTAGAATGCCTAGATTACGATGTTCTGCATCTACAGCATTTCAGTACATTAAAATAATATACTTTAAGCACCAACAAGTCTCAGACTTCAGATTTCATGATGGATGAACCATATGTCCCCTGGGGATGGATCAATATGTACCGTGGAGCCCAGGGTCGTACATCCCATTAGAGGCCAAGTCTCACATTCCAGATCAACCAACACCAGTTTGGGTTCCCGCCGATGCTTGAAGGATGGAACGTTCGCGACAGCTGCCAACCCTTGGCATGGTAGAATACTACAAGATAAGTAAAGTAAATAAAAGAGAATTCGAGTTTTATGAAGAAGTTCAAGGAAATTCCATCAACATATTCCATCAACATGAAATTCCATCAACATATTGGAAGGCCTAGAGCTATATACCAGGGTTTTATCCAATACTGATGAAAGAAGCATTTTGGACTGTATCTTTGATTTAAGAGATAGAGGCTGAGCAGGCCTTCTCATGGAAAGAACATATTCCAAGCCAAATAAATGGATGAGAGGAAAGGGAAGAGGAAGAATCACAGGAAGAATCACCATCCAGTGTGGCTGTTGTTATAACTTCATAAATGAAAGACGGGTGAATCCATCTAGGATCCTCAGAGATGATCAAGTAGATCTACTACCGCCAATGATAAAATGGATGATCAAAAGGATGGCCAAATAGAATATTCTAATGTTACCTCCATTCCTAACAGTTGAATTATCAATATTTATGAAGAGGGTGATTGCATTCCCCCACACATTGATCATCATGATTTTGTGAGGCCTTTCTGCACGGTCTCATTCATGAGTAAGACGAACATATTATTTGGGAAGGAAATCGATATCATCGGCTTTGGTGAATTCAGAGGTTCTGCGGAGATTCCTCTACCAGTCGGTTCAGTGCTCGTTCTTAAAGGTAACGGTGCAGACATTGCTAAACATTGCATTCCAAGAGTACGACACCATAGGGTGTCTGTGACTTTTCGCAGGATGGATGACAGTAAAATACCATATGGATTCCAGCAGGACCCAGAATTGGAGGAGTTACATTCATACGAGTTGTGAGAAGATTGTACCTCTAAGTACATGCGAAGGGAACTCTTATCCTAGAGCATGACTTAGAAGGTCTGCTTCATCAAGAGCTCAACATACCGGTATAGAGGGTTCACTTTCTTTCTTTTAAACAGCATGACATGTATCTGATGGTATCTGATGTATTCAGTCTACTGTATTCAGTCTACAATGTATTCATATCACGAGATGTTCTCAATGTTTCTCAACATGGACTACCTAATGTACCTTTTTGAGGCATTAGCCTATGTTCGATTTATGACATCTTTATTTGAGCAAATTAATGGAAATTTCTCTCAAATTCTACCTTTTTTTTTGTTGCCCTTTTGTGCGATGGATGAAAGCCACGAACCACGCGTTGAAGCCACGAACATGAAAGCCACGAACCACGCGTTGGTTCAAAATTTCAATGAACAAAGAACAAAACAACAAATCTTTAACAATAAATAAAATTTTAAAAAAATTCTTTCGAAAATCAGTCAATTAAAATTAAAACTTTAAGACATATTTTGAAAATTAAAATGTGATAAAAACAACAAGAAAATGAGGCAAATTTGTTGAGTGGATCCTCTCTTTTTTTGGAGTTTCCTACTCTTCTGCGTGCAACACAACTGTCTTTATCTACCTTAACTCTCATTACATCCCCGCGGAATTTTACATTTTGCACAAAACCACAAAAAGCTCTACAAATCTTTTACAAAATCATCTTTTCCACATGATAGACTTTTGCAAATTAAACACCATAATCTTTTGTAAATTCAATGTTCTCATCTTTTGAGGTCGATTCCTAAATTTTAACCCTTTCTCCTCGAATTGATACCTAAACTTCAATTCTCACATCTTTGAATTGATACCTACATTTCAATTCTCACATCTTCGAATTGATACCGACATTCTCATTCTCACATCTTCAAATTGATACTGACATTTCAATTCTCACATCTTTGAATTGATACCTACATTTCAATTCTCACTGATACCTACATTTCTATTCTCACATCTTTGAATTGATACCTACATTTCAATTCTCACTGATACCTACATTTCTATTCTCACATCTTTGAATTGATACCTACATTTCAATTCTCACATCTTCAAATTGATACTGACATTTCAATTCTCACATCTTTGAATTGATACCTACATTTCAATTCTCACATCTTCGAATTGATACCGACATTTCAATTCTCACATCTTCAAATTGATACTGACATTTCAATTCTCACATCTTTGAATTGATACCTACATTTCAATTCTCACTGATACCTACATTTCTATTCTCACATCTTTGAATTGATACCTACATTTCAATTCTCACATCTTCAAATTGATACCAATATTTCAATTCTCACATCTTTGAATTGATACCTACATTTCAATTCTCACATCTTTAAATTGATACCTACATTTAAATTCTTACATCTTCGAATCAGTACCTAAATTCTGATTCTCACCTTTTGAGGTCGATACCCAAATTTCGACCCTTCTTGTCTTTTCGGAATTGATACTTAAATTCCAATTTCCACCTCAGGTTCAGCACTTACATATTGATTCCCATCCTCTAGAAATTTTTGAAATTTCATAACTCAAATTCACTCTCCAATCCCCAACTAGAGTCCCTACTCCTTAATTTTAATCATACGATCATCTGCTAGTATCCCCAGCGAAAATGAAATAAATCACACACACAACTCTACACACACTTCTAGGTTTGTTTGACTTAGGAGTTTGTATTTGTTTTCGTTGATCTCGTCGGTCAAAGCCAATACGCGCGGTGCGCTTGCCCAGCACACCACACCTATTGGGGGTCCATTTGTTGACCTCACTTTTGGTTGAAGTTTAGTTTTTCCTCTTTAGTAGCCTAAGATCTGGTCATAGGACTTTCCTATTGACTATTCTTAGAAAACTAGATATGGAACCCTCACCACTAGAAATTATACCCTCTTCTTTACTCAACTTGAAGTTTCACATGTTCATTCTAACCTCTAGCACTTAGTAGGTGGGGTCACTAAGATGGAAACTCGAGATGAGTCACCCTTAGGACTGTTGGACCTTAGGGTTGACCCTGGGTGTTGGTTTGGAGCTAGGGTACTCACTACACTCATCTACACTCACATTCACTTACCACCCTAAACCAAAATTTCTAGCCTAGGTCCCTTGATCTTTTTGGGATACTCAGGTAGATGGTCCCCTAAACTTACCAGCCCTAGGGCTATAGTTTAACTAAGACCACTACATAGGGGACCCAAAATGGGATTTCCTTTGGTCCATGGCTCATTTCGGTGATTATTTACCAATCCCATCAAAAATACCCATCTTGGCTTTTTACCCCTAAACACCCCCAAATTACCAAAATGCCCCTCCATAGCCCAAAATTCCAAAAATTCCTAGAAAATCTCAATACATCTAAAATATTCCCAATTTCATTTTTTTCAACTACCACTTGACCCAATTTGGCCATTTTGACTATCTTTAACGAAAACTCCCAAATTTGCCTTTAAGGGCCCAAATTTTCTCAAATTCAACCCAAATGTCCATCAATTGGATCTCAATTGAACCCAATTCCAATCCTAAACTCAAATTCACTCTTGATATGACCAATATAGACCAAATCCAAGCTTAATTGGCCCATTATTTGAGCCCAATTTTGGTATAGGTCAAACCCCCAATTTTTGTCACATTACCTAATCCCACCAAATTGAACCTATAGCCTAGTCAATTGGCCCCAATTAATGTTGCAAAATCTTTATAACATCCTTATACATCAAAATAAGCCATCAATTGTCCTTGGTGAAGCCTCAAATCCATTTGATTTTGGCCTAAAACCAAAATTCCTAAATTTAGCCCTAAATTGGCTAAGTCCCCAAATTTCACCCAATTGGTTGCCTTAACCCCCAAATTGACACCCAATTCAAGTTTAAAAATCCTCATGGGGTCCCTATTGACCATTTATAATAATCAATTTGGACTTAGCCCAAGGCTAGCCCAAGCTAGACCCAAGCCTAGCCCAACATGACCAAATTAACTAAGATTCAAAATTCTCTCAAATTGACCCTTCAATTGAACTCAAAACCAATTCTACCATTCACCAAAGTTCTTCCTTATGATCCTCTACACCAAATTCAACATTTATTTGGGTCATTTGACATGGATAATCTAGCCCTAACCTAAGATTTGGTCATTTGCACCCACTTGGACTCATGCACTAAATGTGACCAAACTACCCTAAAGTCACCAAATTAACTCCACCACAGCTTGGACCTAGTGACCAGTCCAAACACCATGAAACCACCTAGATTAAGACATCGACCCAAGGTTCCCAAAATTAAGGGATATTATTTCCAAAAATGCATGTGCTTAAGATATTCTTACCAAAATGAGGTATCATTGCACTAAATTGTTGTAACATATTCCCCTGGGTTCCCTGAGCTCCTAGCCACCTCAACCTGGCCGGCCGGCCAGCCCAGTGGCCGGAAAAGCTCAAAATCGAGAGCCACCTCCATATCACCTTACCCAAATAAAACCTAGAGACCAGCTCAGCCAAACTAATTGATGGAGCTCCTCTGCTAAGACATCGACCCAAGGTTCCCAAAATTAAGGGATATTATTTCCAAAAATGCATGTGCTTAAGATATTCTTACCACA
>NW_018222984.1:138289-140748 GCF_001263595.1 Phalaenopsis equestris
ACTGAGGGCATTCCAACTATTTTTCCCCACCAACTCCCACAGCCGGAGCTCAATTTTGAGCTTGAAACCTTGCCGGAAACTCGCACAGATAATACACCTCCACAGTCCACCAAACCAAAATTACCTACACCCACACCTTCACAAAAGTGAAATAAGCTAAAGCCCCATCAAAACCCCCTTCCACAGAGCCTCAACCATAGCTCTAGACCAGCACCCGAATTTCAGCTAGGTCGAATCCACACCTAGGCTTTATACCAAGACCAGGGACTCAATACCTTGCCTCCTTGGACCACAACAAACGTGTCAAACCCTCTGATTGAAGCTTCACTTCTCAGAGAAAAGGTATAAAACCTCACCTCCTTCCTAGCCTATTTTGATTCTCTATTTGCTTAGAGTTAATTTGATTGCTTGATTACCGTATGGATGTGTTCGTCTCACATAGACGAGTCCATAGGATTGGTTGAGTCTAGGCTGAGATTTTAGGGTTTTAGTGTGGACGATCACGGGATCACTCTATCGAGGACGATGAAGGGGAGCCGTCCGATCGCGCGTGTATTAGATGGACGGAGGAGATCAAGCCGAACAGCGCTTTGGGACATAAATCGTGGGCCGAGTCAGCAGCTACGCGGATGACGGCGTCCAACCAGAGTGCGCCACGCATGCCTTCGGAGCTGCCTAGGATCTAGTCAGCATGCTCTGTTTAAATAGATAAATAGGGCTTTTTCCTATTTATTTAAATACCCCTAACTTCAAAAATTCATAACTTTGTGTAGAAAATTCACAAAAAAAAATAAAAATACTCTCTTACTTAGTTAACAAGGAGAACAATGTAGAATAAATTCCAAGTCCATTTGATGCATATTTTACTTTTCATTAATTAAACACTGTTTTGAATCACTTGATTCTCCATGCATACTGACACATCACCTTGGCTTGAAATTTTGGCATACTCTAGCCTCTATAGCCTCTATCAAGGGGAACATCCTCTGATTTTTCCAAAGTCATGGGAGACCTCTAAACAGATATCCATGTTTTTCAAGTTTTTCCACATTATTTCCTTAAAATAATCATGAAAATTAGCATATTGATTAGAAAATTTCAAGAAATTTTTGAATGGTCCAACATGACTAGGGAAGCTTTTGGAAATAATTTCATGGGTTAAGTCATTTAAAATGTACTTAATTTTCATGAACACTAAATCGTTAAGACAATTAATTTTGGAAAATATAAACATTTAAATGACTTGATTTTTATTCTCCATTATGGTTTATGATCCAGAGAATTCACCATAATAATTTCAAAATATTTTGAGTTCATTTGATAACTTAAATTGATTTTTAAAGATAAACATCATTTTTTGGCATTTAAATAATTTTTTAAAAATCAAAATATTACTCAAAAATTTATAAAAACTTATTTTTTGAGTTCTCTATGATCAGGGGTATTTTCTAAAAACAAAATGATATTTAAAATAAAAACTTCATTTTAGCCTATTTTAAAATATTTAAATAATTAAAAATTCCTAAAAATCACAAAAAAAAAATAAAACTCATGTAAATGTTTTAAATTGCTTCCTAAGCTTTTTGGAACAATTAGAGTATTTTTCATGATTTTTTAAATAAGGATATTGAATTTAAAGCTTAAAAATGATTTTTAAAGGCTAAAAATGTTTTTTCACTAAAATAATTCAAATAAATCAAATTAAATTCAAAAAACTATAAAATCTTCTCTTATGAGTTCTCTAACCTCAGGGAGACTTTTCAAAAATATAAAACTTAATTTTCTTCATTTAAAATATTTTATATTTAATAAATACCCAGAACATAAAATAATTCTTAAAATTGAAATAAAATCCTAAAAATCATGAAATTTGGTCCAAAGGCTTCTCTGGTTTAAGTCTACCTCCTGTAAAAATTTTAATGGATTAGGGTTTACCTTAGTCAAGTTAGGAATTTTCTTTGAAAAATCCTATTTTTGCATAAAAATAATTAAATAAATTAAATTAAATTTTGAAAAGTCACATTTTCTCCTTTGATGTCTTAATTAACTCATGAATAAGGTAGGATAAAAATTCCAAAGTTATTTGAATTGAATTTGACAAATTATGAAGTGATAGAGTCTTAGGGGCAAATGGGTAATTTTGGAAATTAGCCTTAATTAACATTTAGGCTGAATTTAAGAAAGGAAATGGGTAACCTCTAATCTTAATCAATTTATTTGATGTTTGAAACACAAGGGATTAATTGGTAGAAACCAATCTCACCTTCTTAATTAAAAGATAAGTTAATATATTTTTAAATTATTAAAGTTTGTAAATTTATTAAAATAAAATGAATCCAGGACTTAGGTGTATTTCTTGTGAAGTCAATAAACTAATCAATTTAATAACCCTATTTTGATTTTCAAATAAAATTCTGATCATGAATCATCACCACCCACCACCTAAAGCTTAACCTTTT
>NW_018222984.1:140820-142349 GCF_001263595.1 Phalaenopsis equestris
AATTTAAATGAGGATTAGAAAAGATGAGGATTAGAAAAGTAAATATCATTGAAAATTAAAACAACTTTTAAACACTACAAGCCCAAGTTAAAATTTGGCTAAGGGTTCTAATAATACTAACTTGCCCCTTTAATTGTCTTCACCCACATAATTCTTAAATTGAATCACAGATGATAATTACCTTACTTTTAGAGATAATTGAGACACCAATGTTCATTGAGCGTTAGGGTGTTTTACAAGATGAAACATAATAAGTTTAAAAGAACTTAGGATTTTCCACCAGGCAGCGAGAGAGTAGCACAGACCTGTTTCTTTTTCTAGATCTGTTGGATACCTCGAAGATCTACTAACTTAATATGTTGTGCTTAACAAAATCTTCCGTAATTAAACTCTTAAGGACCCACCAAGATATGACATAAGGTTAGGGAAATTACCAAAACCTAACTTTTTTCCTTTGTATAATCTGCCCTAACATGCATTTTTGAGTTTCAGGTGGTGGAACGAGAAGACTTGCCAAGTACACTTTTTACAGTTTTTAGCGTTGTCTTTCTTATACTTTTATGCTATACTTTTGTGCTTATACAAATTTGCATGGAAAACTAAAACTTTCAGGATAGCTAAAAAACCAAAACCAAAACCAAAACTAAAATCAACCATAATAAAAATCACCCCCACAATATTCAAAATATAAAACAACTCAAAATTTAATCACAAACATCACACAAAACTACAATTGTAACTAAACTAAGATGTCTCTATCGAATGATCAGGAATTCCTCGGAGGAGGTAACCTACGGTTGCTAACGAGGCTTTCCACGGTCTAAATGAAATTATGAAACTCATTAAGTTGAGTTTAGTAAATTCATTTGGACTAAGTGAATCCAATAGAAAATAGTGGTGCCGGAATGAGGGAACCGTAGGATCCTAACCGGTGTCTCTCTAATCAACTTTAATATTTAAAGAACTTCAACCATAGGGCCACCTGATTTTACATTGTAACTTGACACACTTTGCATGGTGGGCAACACAACTATCTTGAATAACAAAACCTGGCTTCCCCAGTTAAACCAATCTTCCTATCCTTAGAGTAAAATAACAAAGCCATAGGACTTTGAGGTTGCTTTCTTATGCAACGTAAATCCTCATCTTATCTTTTATGCCTTTGTATAGCTCTACTATACAATATAAACCCTAACTCATCTTAAGATCTCGAGGTTGTCGTTTGTCACAACCTAAATCCTCACATCTTCCATGTTATTTGTCTAATAGCTTCACATGAATGTAAGCCCTAAATAATAAAAATTGGCAGGATCAAACACCTAAATATTTCTCCTCAAAACTAAAGCCAAACATTAGGATAGCTTGAAAACTCACCAAGGTTCTCCTCTGGATCCATGACATCCCCTAGTTCTTCCTCCTTTGGACTCTACAACAAAATGTTCCAAATTTGAACCAATCCCCTTTCACACCTCTACGTCTGATCTCATTGAAAAGTCCTACCCTTTGAAACTCCTTGAAGATAATATTTC
>NW_018222984.1:142936-159349 GCF_001263595.1 Phalaenopsis equestris
GGCGGCCACGGAAACCGGCGGCGCCCGAGAAAATGGATCGCAGCGCCGACAGTGCCCATCGGGAGCCCCGGCGGCGCCGAGAGCGGTTGGACAGTTTCTGTGACTTTTGGCAGACTTTGAGGAAATTTGGCTCCATAATAACTATCAGGAGGTGTTTTTAAAGTCCTAAAAATAACCTAGGATGCCTAAAAATTTTCTATTTCCAGATTTTATGGCTTCCAATTCCAGAAATACTTCAAGGTATGGAGTTTTCAATAGAAGAAAGTTTATTAGTTTTGACGCGCAGAGATTATGCGATAAAGTTATTTTGAAGATGAGATTGATCAAGGAAAGAGGAATTGTTAATCATGGGTTGATCAATCCAAGTGCTCCAGTTGACAAGATTATTCTGCAAAGGCGATGGGAAGTTTTGTGTTAAACTACCACTGCGGTTGTTGTACCTGTAGTGAAGGAGTTCTATGCAAATCTACATGAAATTACCCAAGGAGTTGTCTTTGTACTAGTTAAGGCTGTACCATTCACTCCTACAAGGACTAATGAATTGTATATGATAGAAAATGTTCCAATATGTCATTATGAATAAGAAAGAGGATTTGCAAGATATTTATAATTTTCTGATAGATGAAAGCGATATGTGGGAAGTACGAGATGAATGATATATTAGTTTTCCTGCTTCATCACTTAATCCAATTTCAAAGCAGTGGCATTTCTTTATTTGTGCAAAATTAATCCCTTCTATGAAGATTAGTAGAGCCACCAAGGAGAGTGCTATTTTAAATTACCATATTCAAATGGAGAAACCTATTGATATAGGTTCAATTATATTTAAATCTGAGATGGGAATCATTATGAATGGTCCAATTTATGAACTTGGGAATCCTTCTACAATTTTTCTAATTTGCAGTCAATTTCAAGTGCCATATGAAAATTGGAAAAAAATTTTACTACCGTGGGAGCCCATGATTCCTATTGATGATCAGTATGATGGTAATGGAAATGAAGCACTAAATGTTATCATAGATTATTCTTCACATGCTTCAACTCCATTAATGCCATAAACAGTTGGACGTTCGCTTGCTTTAGAGAAGAAATTAAAGAAAATTGAAAGAGAACTTCATAGTATTATGAATGTAGTGGGAGATCTCCAGTACATTTTTGATCACTTAAACTAGAGAATGAAAGAGAATTTTGCTCACACTGGCATTTTTGAAGTAGGATTAGTTTGGATGTTTAAAGAAAAGGGATGGATCAAAGAAAATTTGACAGATCAATTCCCGTACTGATCCTTCTGCAAACTATATGTTCATTACCAATCTATGGGAGATTCTAGAGGATGTGAAAGCACTAAAGATGAGGTTGAATGATTGAAGATTGTGAATTCTCTGCTTGCCTAAAAGTGTTTATTTGTTTAGTGTAATTGTGTGGATTTGGTTAGGTTTGATTTTGTTTGTTTTTGCTTTAGAATTCTGAACTTTGATTATGTGTATACTTTTGCGTCAGCATTTAGTGTTGTGGCTTGATTTTGATGCTGATTTACAATTAGTTTGCTTAATAGGTGTGAATTTGTGATTTGTGAAATGTGTTTGTAAAAAGTATATTTTCATATATAAAAGACAATTTGTTGTTGTTTGTGAAAATGATTTTTTGTGAAATGTGTATTTATGAATTTAGATAGAAATTTATGTTTAAAAATATAAAAAACTTTGGAGAAAATTGAAAGGAAATTGAAATTTTGAAAATCAAAATAGTGAATTTTGGTCTTTCAGGGCCGACGGCACCTTCAACCCGAGAACGACGAATTAACCCTTTAATTCGTGATTTTCACTGCAAACCTCCATTTTTACCCCTTAAGTCACCTTCAACCTTTGGTTTTGCACCTATGGCTTGATTTTGGGCGGATTTGAGGCGATTTAGAGGCAAATGAACTTCAGATTTCATCTTCTCAGGTAAAAGCTACACTTTAAAGTAAATTTTTTTTTATTTTCACCAAAAAATTTTCTCACATTTACTAGATCCAAAATTTTGAAATTTTTTTTGAGAGATTTTGAGAATATGATTTGATGAAGAACTCTTACTTAGTGGATTTAAGTTTAAAGTGATTTACATTTTGATTTTCGGAATTTTGGGATTTATTAAGAATTTTTTTCAATTTTTTCTAGATTTCCTACGGCACCAAGATCGAGCAAAAGGAAAGTAGAATATGACGAGCAAAGGTTTGTTAGCTTTAGAGCCAGTTCTCGATTTCATAGTCTTCAAGAAAATAAAAAAGTGTTCAGGACCGAGGTATTAAAAATCTGGGAGGAGAAGCTACACGATGAAGTTAAACGAATGATTATCGCTTGGCAGTGGGAAAACTTCTGTTATTTTCCTGCCAATGCGATAGTTGGGATTATGATGGAATTTTATGCCAACCTTCCTGATGCTTCTGATGATTTTGTTTTTGTTCGAGGAAAAAGGGTGGAGTTTACTCCAAGAAAAATTAATGAGTTTTATCAATTTATCACAAATGAGGCCTTAGATGAGGTTATTTCTTTTCTGACTAGTGAGAAAGGGGCTTGGAAAGTAAAGAATGGAGTTAAAGTCAACTTTCCCCTTTCTATGTTAAATGTAGTATCTAAGGTTTGACATTATTTTATTTCTAGGAGGATGATTCCAACAAACCATCATAGTGAAGTGACCAAGGATAGATTCATTCTGACCTTCTGTATTCAGCAAGTGATGGATAAAAATGTAGGCTCTATCATTTATATTAACATTCGATCTATTGCTCTAGGAGAGACCACTGGTAAATTGGCACACCGTGCTCTCATTTACACACTTTGGGAGCATGCAAGAGTTGATTTTAGACCTGATGAGGAGAGGATTGAGCCTCCGAGACCGATTGGGCCTGCCAACATCAAAACTTATGAGTCCCATGTTGATTGGATATCTGGAAGATAGGCCAAGGATATTCCTTCTCCCCTACTTTTAGTGAGCCTACTTCAAGTGACCCCAGCAACTGCGAGTTGGTGGACCAGATGATGATTCAACAGGAGATATTTTGAGGTTGGATCATAGGATGCAGAATATGGAGGCCAGAAATGCTCACACTGATGATCTTATTCGCCAGAAACTTGAGTATGATGCTGCTTATGATGATGCTTTAGTGGGATGCCTGAGGGGTGACCATACTCAGTTCCCTATTCACCCTACTTATACTCCATATCAGCAGTAGAAGTTAGATGTCGATGATAAAGAAGATGATGACTGGTGATCTTTTTGTTTGTTTGTTTGTATGTGTTTGTATTGTGTGATTGTATTATTTGTTTATGTTGTTGTTGAGACTCTATTGTTATTTTATGTGAAACTCTAATATGAAAAACTACTTTCATTTTAGAATTTAATTTAGTTTTGTTGTTATTTTCAGCACTTTGTTATGTATTGTGATTAGCTCTTTCTCAACAAATTTTATATGTATTATGTGCAATTTAATGTTTTTAGCTTGGTAGTTTTCATATTAGCACCTGCAGTATTTCAAAATTTATGTTCAAAAATCAGAATCTCCAAGAGGTATGATTTTTTTTTATGTATTTAATGTTTTCTTTCACCCTTCATTTTTAAAGTTCTTAATGTAAGAAAAAAATTCTTTTAAAAATTTAAGTTTGAGGGGAAGAAGAAAAATCATTTTTAGAAAAAGTGAAAGAACTTAATTTTATTTGTCCTCACGTAACTAAATTTTCAAAATTTTAAAGCTAACATGACCTTTGGTATTAAGGGTTAACTCTAGATAACTATATTTATGTTTCTAAATATATAGTAAATTTAAGTAAAAATTTTCAATAAAAAATTTTAATTCTAGGGGCTAAGATATTTTTTAAATAAGAATAAGACCATTTTTTCTATTTTTAGTAAAGAAAATTTGTATTTTTGAAATATTGAAAAAGTGTTAAAAGATTCATGTAAAAAGAAAAGAATTAAACTTTTTGAAATCTTTAAGTTAATATAAATTTGTTACGTGAAGAAATGTAAAAAGTTTTTAACTTTATGAAGAAGATAGTGAAGTTCAAAATTATTAAAGGTTATCCAGCTATAGTAATCCTCACAAAAAGAAAAGAAAGAAAAAAGAAAACATGTGGGGAGAGGCTTGAGGAGATGCCTAATTAAAAATTGGCTTTACTTGAATCAAATTAAGGAAAAAGACTTGGATACATTTTCTAAAATTTTGATTTGAATATTAACTTAATTATTAATAAAGTTTTATGTAGTTCTTTTTCATATGAATTTCCTAAGAGACTTTAATATAACAAATTGCAATTTTTCATGAAAGAACTAGAGGATCAAAAACCTTAGACTTAATTACTAAATATCTTTATACCTTTAATATTAACTAGAATTGTTTTGAATTTTTCTTAAGTTAAACAATTATGTTTAGAGAACTAAATATGGAAGTCTGAAAGTCAAATTCTTTACCATAAGTCATATTTTTATGTAATAGAGAAGTTACTTGATGACAAGTAACATGTAAGTTTGGGGGATTTTGATACACCAAAAATATATGCATATGCACTTTTAGACCCATATTTTATACTTATTTTTCATGATATTGCACCCTAATGGAAGTTATTTTGATCTTTTCTTGCATGTTGTTGATTTTTAGGACTTAAATTAAAAAGGAAACAAAAATGATGGAATTTGGAGTCAAAATGACATTTTTGAAGAAGTGCTCAGCACCGACCGCAGCCAACAGCACCAAGGTCAGCACTGACGACGCAGAACAACTGAAAGCAGGAGGATTTTACTCAACGCCGATGGCGCCAGAATAGCGTCGATGGTGCCAAAGGTGGTTCAGACCCCGTTTATAGAAGGTTCGATGTATTTGGACGATTTTTGAAGAGTTTTTGGAGGCACCTCTTGGAGAACGGACCTTGGGCTTTATTTAAGGCAAATTTTCATCAGAAAAGTGGCTCCTCCACATTTTCATAATCCATCTTTATTCCACCACTATATTGGAGTCAATTGGTAATTTTGCTTTCATAGTTTAGAGTTTTTATGGTGAGATTTAGTGTGAAACTTTCTATAAGAGTGTTCGAGAAGGAGAAAAGTGAGAGAGTTCTTCTTCTTGCATTTCTAAGGAAAGGTTACAAAGGATTTGCTTTGAGAAAGAGTTCCAGATAAGTTTGTTTGTTTATTTAGTGTTGTATGAACTATCTTTTACATATGAAATTTGTATTTTGTCACATATTTCTCATGAAATCTGAGTAGTTCCCTCTATCTTTCCCCCTACTCTGAGATATAGTGAAATTAAGAGATAAGATAAATGTGTCATAATTAAAATATAAAATAAATTGTGATGATTTTTCAACTCCGAACTTAATTTACTTTTCAATCTGGACAATTGATTTGTTAAAATATGTGTTAAAATATGATTTGTTAAAATATGTTGTGAAACATATGATCTGGGTAATGGATTATGAGTTCTACAACAGAGTGAGGGTCAAATTTGATTTCATGAAGGAGAAATTTATTCAAGAAATTATGTGCAAATAAATAGGGAAATATTCTTTGTTGGGTGTAGAATTAGAGAATCTTTAGGGTGATAGACTAAAATCCCCAATTTGGTCTTAGTATTTAAAAACTAAAGCGAGAGTTAGCCTTCAGGTCAAGGGAAGTAGGAGCTCTGGAGTGAGAGCTGGTATCCTCCTAATCTAGCCACGGATTTAGGGACTAAACCTAAGATTAAACAATGATTTTTTAAGCATTGTATCAAAGTAGAAAATTAAAATTTCTCCTATTTGGCACAATACATATTATAAACATTTATCTCATCTCATTTCACAAGAATTTCATTATAGTGGGAAGGATGCTTTTGGGAAGGATGCTTTTTCAGTGGGAAGGATGCTTTTTCAAGTAAGAAATCTTCATTGCATAAACATAGTTATTAGATTAGTAGTTATTATTCAAAATTTACATTTCCATTTTGCTAATAGTTAAGTAATTTAGTTTGGTTAATATCTAAACATTCGAAATTAGTGCAGTGATTTTGTATGATTTTCTGTAAATTTCCTATTAAAATTTATCATTGCTAAATTACACCTTCCCCGTGGGATCGATATTTGGGGCTTAAATAGAAAGTCCAGTATTACTTGATAGCTATACCTATACTTGCGTAGAATCCAATTTTTAATTGCCTATAATTATATATATTTTACACAACTTACTTTTCATATAAGGATCAAGTTTTTGGCCACTATAGTGGTGTCAACTTCATAAATCCTTACTTATCAAAATCGGGATCACTAAGCAAATCTCTGGGTTCAGCAAGGTTGTAACCAAAGACTCTTTCATCTCCTTTGACAGAATCGGAGCATTGTTTAGTTTGGCTAACAACCTCTTAAGATGAGCTAATACATTATAATCTACTTTATATAATACTCCAGTCTTGACTTGATTATTTGGTTCTTCTACTAGCGAAGGTGGAGGTAGCTCTTCTTGAGTTACTATCTATTTTTCTTTATCCACTGGAGTTGACCTGGAGGGTAACACTTTCCCATTCCATAGATTTATCTCTGTGATTTCTTCTTCTTCTTGCAATGTTGTAGGTAAATTTTTTATTGCCTCTTCTTCTTTAGAGAGATCCAAGTTGATCGCGAGTGGCGTGCCATGACGCTTGAGGACTGGCTCCTCACTCCCAGTGCTATCGTAACTGATATCGTTGATATCTTCTTAATCCTTGTTAACGGGTTCATCAGACTTAAGTACTATTTGAGGTTTGATTTGGGAATCGAGATCGGAGTTAGATTGAGTAAAGTCAGTTACGTTATCACTAGTATGTCCAAGCATCTTTAGCTAAAACGTAGCAAAAATCATAATCATTATATTGATAATACCCCGGTGGGGCAAAAAGATAACCATACATGGTTAGCATTTCGAGGATCTTCTTCCCCGAATTTGAGACAACCAATATTATAGAGACAACCAAGATAATCATACATGGTTAGCTCTATCAGTCTTCACGACATCATTGTTCTCTTTCTCTTCTAGTTGTAGTGATTTCTCTAACAAAATCTCCATCCTGGGTTGAGCAGGCTGTAAACTTTGCATGGCTACTTGAGCTGAAGCGGTTTGAATCTAATCTAGTATCTTCTTAGATGATTTGCTCAAAATTATATTCCATCCATCTTTCTCTAAAAACAGATCGATTGGAGTGGTTGATTCTGCTTCAGGTTCTTTTAAATATTCTTTCAAGATCGTTATATTTCCTTTAAAATTTTTCTTGAGTCAATCCTTGAAGATAAAACATTCCTTCTTAGTATGTCCAAGTATTCGGTGGTATGGGCAATAATTGGGCCGAAATTTCTTGTCAACTTCTTCAGGTTTCCTTGGATCTGACAATCTGAACTCAGGCTTATTCATTAGACTTTTGAACATTTTGGGTACAAATTCATATTTGAAGGAATATACCATGCTATTTTGTTCCAAAAGGGTCAGACCCTTCTTATTCTCTGTTTGATATGATCCTCCTTGAAGCGAATACTAGCTAGACTGGCCGTACTGTTGTGTTCCTTGTTGAGCATGTTGTGATGATGGCTAAAAACCTTGACGAAAATTTTCTTCTTGTATCTTCATTGGTTGCTTTCCTATATCAATCGTTGCCACTGTCTCGGACTTCTTCTCAAATATTAGGGTTTTTTTGGTCTTTTTCAATTTCTCCTAAGAATCCATATGTTTAACTTCCTCTTGCAGATTGTTAGCTTTACAAAATAGCTTCAAAGGACTTGATGGTGAGTCCCTTAAGCATGAAAGCTATTGGTCCATAGATGCTTTTAAGTAGAATCTTAATTACATGATGTTCCTACAACCAAGGTTTGCCCTTCATGTTAAGGTTTCTCAACCTCAAGATATAATCTACTAGAGTCTCATTAGGCTTTTTCCTCTCTAATACAAGATCTCTAATAGAAATATGATGTTATACTCCAGCAAATTTCATTACAAACAAATGTTCTAACTCAATGAATGTCTTCACTGATCCCTTGGGCAACTCGGCATACCAATCAACTGCTATTCTTGATAGGCTGCTGACAAACTGACATAAAAGCAAGGCTTCGTTACCTCCGGTATTGCCACAACTGGCCTGGAAATGTACTATGTGCTGTCTGAGATTTTTGGTCTCATCAAATATCTTAAAGTTTAGTGATGCAAAACCTTTAGGGTAGGGTACGACATCGGACTCCTCCGGGTAGGGTCTACCATTTAAAATTAATGCACCACCCTTAGATTAGGCTAAGGCCTCCCGAACTTGTTTGACCATTTGTTTAAATTCTCTTTCTGGTATGACACTCAATGGATAATCCTTCTTATAATGATCATCTTTGTTTTTCGAGGCAAATTCCGCCCTTTCATCGATGATATGTACAATCATTAGCTGATTAACTTCTAGAGAAGTTAAATGTTGTGCCTGAGACTGTCCATGAACTGTAGCTATGACCGCCATGGAAGTAGCCATCTCTTCTAGCCACATCTTCCATCTGTTTCTCCATTTGGCTAATTTTCTCATCCCTTAGTAGAACAACCATACGTAGATCCTCTAAGGTGTTCCGTTCAACGAGAGGTTGGGCATCGCAAAGATGTAGCGGCTCTGGTTTTGATATTATGAATATCTATAAAGTCTTCATCGAGAAAGTTGTTAAATATAAAATCTTCATCATCATCATCAATGGAAACTAAATGTTCTTGGGCTAACTTAGAAATCTCGACCGTGAGCTTCTCAACCTTTTCTTCAATTATTGATTCTTATATCATCATGAGATCTGGGAGACTCTGTTGAACATCATCCACTTGTTCATCCAACTTGGTAGCAAAAGCTACGACGATGTCGGATACTTTTGACCCCTGCTTCATTCCATGATCTTGGCCCACGAGCTCACTGAACTGTATTGGTACGGCAACCTTAGGTACCCATACCTTTTTTTCTCGATGTTGATGTCTTGAGACGGGGTATATCAACACAATCATCGACCTTCCGAAGAGAGGTATGCTCCCCATGGTGTGAACCAGGTACAGTACCATGTAATATCTTCATCTTTTCCTTTGGAACTTTAGAGACATCTCTATGACTGGTAATTGATAGAATTTTTAGACCCAGAAGTGACTTAATCAATTGACAGCCTGCAGGTCGTGGAGTAACAACAGTAAAATTGGTGGTGATGACGGTAGTATCAATTCTGCTTCCCAAGCAGAACCTGATGGGAATGTGGAGTAACAACAGTAAAATCGGTGGTGATGACGGTAGTATCAATTCTGCTTCCCAAGCAGAACCTGATGGGAATGCGAGCAGGCAAAGCTTCAGTTGATCTTTGAGATCGTCTAGCAGATTTGACATCTCTTAGAATTTCTTTCTTCATGTGAGGGGATACTTCACATCTCATTAATTTAAGTAATTCATTGATTGAACAACCCTCTTTGATAGCTAGTTGCTGGAATATAGTATTGACTTGGGTGATGGGAGTGGGCCTCTCCATCTTCCCACCATATCCATGAGGTAACGGTAAAGTAGCAGCAATCTTCTTGATACTTTCGTACACATTGGTGTCCATTAAAGGATGGAATCTACTCCTTCGCAGAAGCGGATAAGTTTCCAAAAATCATAGTTCCTTCTGGTGAGGAATTTCATCAACAGACATTTCTTCATAAATTTGAGCTTTAGTAGCCTTTCGAATCTTTCGACTACGGTTTCTCCTTTGCGACCTAGTTAATAGCGCAGACTTCCAACTCAATCCAATCTCAAACACTGATGGCAGGATGATGAATCCTTCGGTTGTATCTTCAACAATCATGACCTCTTTTCCCTTAGCAGAAACAAGAACAACATGCCTAGCAGGTGCTAGTGCAGTAGTCTTTATCTTCTTGTAAGAAGAGAAATCCTTGGGGCAGTTCAGGTTGAACTCAGCAAACGACTCCTAAACTTCAAGAGCAAAAAATTTCATTATGAAAAAGGGAGCCTTTTTTAGCATGACTTCAATTCCATCGAATTCGACTCTAAATATGATGGTGGGGGCAACATTGTGGGCATCGCGGCTCGTCAACATGTTACACGAGAAAGTGAGCGTAGGGAACACCATTGTAGTATCTTCAAAAAGAAAACTCTAGGGTTAGTTATTTGGCCAATACCTTGTAATCATAGTGTGAGCACTAAAAATTAACAAAGGTCGATCTGTAGACTAGGCAAGTTTTTTATTTTAATTTTAGTTTGTGAAAAATATTTCAGAATTTAGTAAAAGTAACTTTGAAAAAAGGAGAATTTAATTAATTACACAAAGAAGTTTTGAAGAGCAAGCACAGAAGACACAATTTGATTTAATTTACAAAATAACAAACTAAACTCGAAAGGGAAAGTGAAGTTTAGGACCCAACACGGGGCTGACTTTACAAAACACAATGCATAGGCGGAACTAGTCCTCCAACACACCTATTGGGGGTCTAATCCCACACAAAGATTAAAAGTCCTAATGAACTCCTGTGAACCTCACTGTTCAAAAGTGATTGAACAGACTAGACAATCCTGAAGTCCAAAAGAGTTGACTTTACTTACCCAAGAATAAAATGGGCGAAGCATGTCAAAGAAAGAAGGGTAATTTTCTTCAAAAGGGACATGAACTCATTACCAATGAATGAGGACAATATTCCATGACTTGGATGGAGAGGGAAACCATTCCCCAGCGGAGTCTCCAGAAGCTGTCGGCACAATTTTTTTTAGGGGGGTACTATCAAAGCTATCAGTCACCAAAATCAAAATCTCGTCGCCCACTTCGGAGGGGCATTTAATTTACACACACACACACACACACACACACACACACATAATAGTTGAGAGTGAGGCTCGATCAAATAAACTGGAAAATATATGACATCCGTTTAAAATGAAAGATAAACACATAACTTGAGGGTGAGGCTCGATCAATAACCTAAGAATTATATGACATCCGTTTGGTTTGCGAAAACCATTTTTTGCGAAAACCATTTTTTTTATAAGCCGATAATTTCCCTTATTTAATATGGAAAGTTAAAAAGAGCATATATTAAGATGGGTTCGTTAAATTTTCCTATATAGGCAAGATCTTATAGTTAATTGCATCTTAGATAACCAAAGTTACCTAAGAAAACTCTTGATAAAAATCGTGGGATATTGTTTTCAAGGAGTTCAAAGGATAGGACTTTTCAACTTATCAGAAAAATAGGTGTGAAAGGGGAATAGATCAAATTTGGAACATTTACTTTTAGAATCAAAAGGAAGAAGAACTATGGGATGTCACAGATCATGAGGAGAACCTCGGTGACTTCCTTAGCTATCCTGTGATTTGACTTTTAATTAAGAGGAGAAATATTTAAATGTTTCATCCTGCCAATTTTATTAATTAGGGCTTACATTCATATGAAACGATCACAAAAATATCCTAGAATATGTGAGGATTTAGGTCGTGACGAACGATAATCTTGAAATCCTAAAATGAGTTAGGGCTTATATTGTATAACAGGGCTATACAAAGGCCTACATAAAAGTTGAGGGTTTATGTCGCGCTAGGTGGACAACCTCAAAGTCTTATGGCTTATTGTTTAATTCTAAAGAATAGTTTAGCTGGTGTAGACATGTTTTGCTGTTGAAGATGGTCATGCTGCCCACAATGCTAGCTCCAAGCTCCTCGTCGTGGCGAGTTTAAGTTTTCTAATGTTTCAAGTTTTGATGTTAAATCAAATGTTTCCTAAGGTCTTGGTTATTTAAATGTTATGGGGAATGTTAAAGTTGATTAGAGCGACTCCGATTAGGTTCCTACGGTTCCCTCATTCCAGAATCACTATTTTCTTTCGGATTCACTTAGTCTAAATGATTTATGAAACTCATTTAAACTGGGAAGATCTCATTAACAATTGTGGGTTACCTCCTATTGGAAATCTCATTAGCAACCGTAGATTACCTCCTCCGAAAAATTCCCGATCATTTTATAGAATAATTACCGATATAGACATTTTAATTTTGTTGCAATATTTGTTTTGTTTTATTTGTGATTAAATTTTGAATTATCTTATATTTTGACTATTATGGCGATGAATTTTATCTTTGTTTAATTTTTTAGTTTTGGTTTTGAGATGCAGGGTGACCTTTAGCAAGCAGGTAAGAAATAGAGGTATGAAAAAGTAAATGCAGTAACTTAAAAGTGTGCCTGTCGATTCCTCCCGATCCTTCAACTAAAAGGTTATCTTTGGCAATATGTATATAATTTTGCAAGGAATTCAAATTGTAGGAGTAGATGAAGGTATAGCTACCAAACCCCAAGTTATGACTTTATTGATTCTCGTGAGATCTTAGTGAATGGTTTGAGAAGAAAATATAATAAGTTCAATTTTCCCTTCAAAATATTCAAGAGATTTCAAAGTGCTCGGGGCATGACCCTAAATCACTTTAAAGATTTCTTGAAATATTTCGAGTTCTTTTTGAACTTATCATGTTGTTTTATTAATCATCTAACGTTAAGCTAGGGTAATCCCATTGCTCAAGGAAACTTGATATTTTATTTATCCCAAAGCTATGACACTCAATTAATCAATCAATATTTCATTTAAGAGTTATGTGGGTGGATGCCTCTAAGGCAAATTTAAGTAAGTAAAGGTTTTGGTTTCCAAACTTAAAATCAGGCTTATAGTGTAAAAAGGTGTTAGTCATCAATCATGTTATCTTCTAAGTCCAATAAAATGAGTTTAAATGTCAAGCCAATGTCATTATCTAGCCCTGAACAATTGGAGTAGGTGGAATGATAACTAGCAAAATTTTGATTTAAATGACATGCATTGTTATTGAAAGATCACATTGTCATCAATTATGGGCTTAAAATTAATGAAATATTATCTTTCTAACTCGAAACCATCACTTGAGAATCATTTAACTTTGATTGACTTCCAAGTCATGATAATTAAGGAAACTACAATTTTGTTCTTATTATAGAAAAGGTGGTAAGCGAGTTCCTACCTTTTAATCGCATTGTATTTAAATCATCCAAACATGTTTGTTAGGATCAAAATTACCCATCTTTCCTTTTATTATACCTAAATCTTGATTGAGGCACCAAAACCTAAATTTAATCCTTTGCCTTTGGGGCTCTCCACCTCATAACTCATTAATCAAAATTCAAATTACTTTTAAAATTTTTAGTGTCCTATCCATGGGTCAATTAAAACATTAGAGGAGAAAATTTGGATCTTCAAAATTTAATTTAATTTAAATGTTTATTTAAATTTAAAAGGTAGTATTTTAAAAGTTGATTTACTTGACTATCCAAACTATGGTTTTTATTCACGTGAAAACTATTAGAGGTTCCCTCAGATCAGAGAAACACTTAGCCAAATTTCATAATTTTTTGAATTAAATCATTAATTTAATTTTTTAAATTATTATTTATTTTTATGATTTAATTTGAATGGAAATGATGTTTTAATTATAAAATTATTTTTTTATATTTCTCAGTTAATTTTTTAGATTTTTTAGCGGACCTGACGTCCTTTAAAATTTCTTTCTTCATGTGAGGGGATATTGCATGTCCCACTCGTTTAAGCAGTTCACTGACTAAAAAACCTTCTTTGGCGGCTAGCCTCTGAAAAACTGAACTGACTCAGGTGATAGGTGTAGGTTTCTTTCTCTCCACACTTTGTCCATGAAGTGACGGTAATGCAGCGGTAATTTTCTGGATACTTTTATACTCGTTGGTATCCATCAAAGGATGGAATCTACTTCCACGCAGAAGTGGATATACTTTACGAAATTCTAACTCATCCTGGTGAGGATCTTCCTCGACAAGTATTTCCTCAAGAATCTTGGCTTTAGTAGCCCTCTGAACTCTTTTGTTACAGTTTCTCTTTTGGGTTCGAGTTAGCGGTGTATTCTTTGAACTTGATCCGATTTCGAATATTGGTGGCAAGACAGCTAATCCCTCAATCGGATCTTCAATGATCATTACTTCTTTCCCCTTAGCAGCAGCTGGGACAGCAGGCTTGGTAGGTGCCACAGTGGCAGTAGTCTTGTCCTTCTTGTAGGAAGGAAAGTCCTAAATATAGTTCAAATTGAATTCAGCAGACGACTCTTGAACTTCTGGAGTGGTGACTTTCATCACGACAAACGAAGCCTTCCCCAGGATAACCTCAAGGTCTTCAAATCTGGCTACAAACTTAATGGTGGGAGCAATGTTGCAGGCTTCATGGCTTGTAGCAAGCTGCAGGAAAAGGTCAGCGTTGGGTAGGCCACTGCAGTAGCTTTAAAACAGATAGTTTTAAGGTTAGTTATATGGCCAAATCCTTGTAACCTTTAGTGCAAGCACTGAAAATTTACAGAGGTTGGTCTGTATACCGGGTAAATTTTAGTTTGTGGGGATTTTAAAAATTTTTAGTAAAAAGATAATTTAAAAGTAGAAAATTTTAATAAATGTTAAGGCATGCGCAGCAGAACACAATTTGATTTAATTTACAAAATAGCAAATCAAACTCGCTTGGAAGGCAGATGTTTAGGACCCAGTGTGGGATCTATTTAGCAACACACAATGCCTAGGTGAAACTAGTCCATTGACACACTTATTGGAGTTCTAACCCCATAAGAAGATTTAAAGAGTCCTTAATGGCCTCCTGAACCCCTCTGCTCAAAGGTGATCGAATAGGCAGTCCTGAAGTTCAAAGAGTTGGTTGTACTTTCCCAAGACAAAAATGGGTAAAGTATGTCAACAAAAGAAGGGTAATTTGGTCCAAGAGGTAAACCTCGGTGACTTCCCGGTCTATCCTATGGTTAGGTTTCAATTTTGAGAAGAAATATTTAGGTGTTCCATCCTACCAATTTTATTTGATTAGGGCTTACATTTGTATGAAACGATCACACGAATAGCCTGAAAGATATGAGGATTTAGGTTGTGAAGAACAAAAACCTCAGAATCCTAAGATGATTTAGCGCTCAGATTGTACAGCAGAGTTGTACAAAGGCTTAAAGATAAGGTGAGGATTTATGTTGCATAAGCAGACAACCTCAAAATCATATGGCTTGGTTATTTAATTCTAAAGAAGGAATGGTTTAGCTAGGGAAGACAGGTTATACTGTTGAATATGGCAGTGATGCCCACCATGCTAGCTCCAAGCTCTTTGTCGTGATGAGTTTAAGTTTTTTAGGGTGTCGAGTTATGATGTCAAATTAGGTGGCCCTATGATTAGAGTTCCTTAAAAATTTATTGCAGCATGTTAAAGTTAATTAGAGCGACACCGGTTAGGATCCTATGGTTCCCTCATTTCGACATCACTATTTTCTATTCGATTCACTTAGTCCAAATGAATTTTCTAAACTCAACTTAATGAGTTTCATAATTTCATTTAGACCGTGGGAAGCCTCATTAGCAACCGTAGGTTACCTCCTCCAAGGGATTCCTGATCATCCAATAGAGATGTCTTAATTTAGTTGTAGTTATTGTTTTTGTGATGTTTGTGATTAAATTTTAAGTTGTTTTATATTTTGGATGTTGTAGAGGTGATTTTTTATCTTGGTTAATTTTAGTTGATTTTGGTTTTAGTTTTGTGGCTATCCTGACAGTTTTAGTTTTCATGCAGGGTGACATCATTGTTTAGCATGCAGGTTTGTATTAACATCAAAAGTATAGTATGAAAGTGCAAGAAAGACGGCACTGTAAACTGTTAAAGCGTACCTAGCGAGTCTTCTTGTTCCACCACCTGAAACTCAAAATGCATGTTAGGGCATTTTATATGAAGCAAGAAGGTAAAGTTTTGGCGACCTACCTAACCCTAGGTCATATCTTGGTGGATCCCTATTAGTTTTATTAAGGATGATTCTTGTTAAGCAAAACATATTAAGTTTAGTAGATCTCTGAGGTATCCAACAGGTCTAGAGGAAGAAGCAGGTCCATGCTTCCCTCTCACCGCCTGGTGAAAAGTCTTGAGCTCATTTAAACTTATTATGTTACTTAATAATACATCCTATAAATACATTTAATGCTCATTGAATAATGATGTTTCAATTATCCCTAAGAGTAGGGTAATTATTATTTATGATTTAATTTGTAAATTATGTGGGCAAAACCCCTTAAAGAGGCAAGTTAGTGCTATCAAAGACATTTAATCAACTTCAATTTAGGCTTGTAGTGTTTTAAAGTTTTTCAATTTTAATTATGTTCACTTTTCTAATACTTATTTAACCAAATTTGATTTAGCTTAGGTCACTACTAAGCCCTTAAGGTTTTGGTGGATGTCTTAGTTATTTTTGAAAGAGATTAAAAATTTAAGCGATAATGATTCATTTTTTAAATTCATTTGAACATCAAATAGGGGTGTTAAATTGGTGAGTTATTAACACCCAAAACTATACCTCTGAGTTTAGGATTCTGAGTTTAGGATCATTTATTT
>NW_018222984.1:159366-163688 GCF_001263595.1 Phalaenopsis equestris
TAATAATTTAAGGAAATTACAAATTTATCCTTTAATTAACAAAAGTGAGATTGGTTTCTACCAATTAATCCCCCTTTTGGTTTCAATAATCCAAATGAATTAGTTAAAATCAGAGGTTACCATTTTCCATCTTTGAATTAAGCCTAAATGTTAATTAAGGCTAAACTTTTAAAATTACACTTTTGCCCCTAAAGCTCTAATACTTCATAATTAATCAAATTTAATCCAAATGACATTTAAATTTAATTCCATCTCACTCATGGTTCAATTAATACATAAGAGGTGAAAATATGATTTTTCAAATTTTAATTTAATTTACATATTTATTTTAATGCAAAAATAGGATTTTTCAAAGAAAATTCCATAACCTAACAAAGGTAAAGCCTAATGCATTTAAATTTTTACTGGAAGTATATTTAGACCAAAGAAGCATTGGGACCAAATTTCATGATTTATTAAATTATATTTGAATTTTAAGAATTATTTTAATTTCCAGAGTATTTATTAATTATAAAATATTTTTAGAGTGAAAAATTAAGTTTTATATTTTTGTGAAATCTTTCTGATGTCAAGAAAAGCAAAGAAACAAATTTCACATTTTTCTGATTTTTCTTTAAAAATTTTCAAATTATTTTAGTGAAAATCCATTTTTTGCCTTTAAAAATTATCTTAAGCTTTAAAATTCAATATCTTCATCTAGAAAGTCAGAAAAAATATTCCAATGATTCCTAAATGCTTAGAAAATATTTTATAATATTTTCATGAATTTTATTTTTTTTGTGATTTTTATCATTTTTTTAATTATTTAAATATTAAAAATAGTCTAGAAATGAAGTTTTTATTTTAGTTACCATTTTATTTTTTAAACATTTCTCTCATCCCAGAGAACTCCTAAAAAAAATTAATAATTTTTGGAGTTATATTTAAATTATTAAAAATCATTTTAGTACCAAAAATATTATTTAACTTGAAAAATCAATTTGAGGTATCAAATGAGCTCCAAATGTTTTGAAATTTTTATGGGGAGTTCTCTAAACTTTGAATCTTAGTGGAGATTAAAAGTCAAGTCATTTAGGTGTTTTTTTACCCAAAATTAATTTTCTTTGTGTTTTAGGGTTGGTAGAAATTAGGTGCATTCTTAATGAATTAAGCATAAAATATTTTCCAAAGGGTTCTCTGGTTATAACAAACCTTCCAAAATTTTCTTGGAATTTTCTAAGCAATATGCTAATTATTATGATTAATTTATGTAAATAATAGACATAAACTTGAAAGATATGGATCTCTGTCTAAAGATCTCCTCTAACTCTGAAAAAATCAGGGAATGTTCCCTAAGACAGAGGCAACAACATGCTAAAGTTTCAAGTCATGGTGAAATGTCTATATGCATAGAGAATCAAAAGACTCAAAACAGTATTTAATTAATTAAAAATAAAACATTTATAAAATGAACTTCAAATTATTTTCACATTATTCTCCTCTATTCATTGAGCAAGGGGGTATTTTTAATTTATTTTTATAGTTTTTCTATGAAAAGATATGGGTTTTTAAAGATTTAACATTTAAATAAATCCATAAATTCCAAATTTTTCTACTTAAACACGCGGCGCCACCTTAACCTCAGCAACTCCAAAGTATCCACCCGGAGCTCCGCTATTCGACATCCACGCTGCCATCCACCTCAGTGATGACTAGGCTCGTGGTTCACGTAAGGAAGGGTTGTCCGACTTGATCTCATTCATTGTTAAGATAAATGTGCAATCGAACGGCTCTACGTCATTGTCCTCAATGGCCTAGCCCGAGAATCGTCCATCTTCAAGACTTAATATCTCACTCATTTCTCAACCATATTGAATGAATTTTTTTTAAATGCTCGTGTAGACTAGAGAAACATATTTATACAGTTAAGATGCCATGAAATTAAACCTAATCAAATGAAGAATCAAAATAGGCTCGGGCAGAGAGGGAGTTCAATACCTTTTCTTTGATTGAGAAGGGAAGCTTCAGAGGTGCTCGACATGTTCGTTGAGGTCCAAGGAGGGTAGGGATTGAGCCTCTTGCTGTGGTGAAAGGTCTAGGTATGAATTCGACCAAGCTCGATTTCAGGTGTTGGTCTAGAGCTATGCTAGGGTCTCTGTGGAAGGGGGATTTGATAGGGCTTCTCCTTCTTTCACTGTGGTGAAGGTGTGGGTAAATGTAATTTAAGTTTCGTGGAATGTGGCGGTGTATTGAGCTCTCTCCTAGTTTTAGGCAGAAGTATGAGCTCAAAATTGAGCTTCCAGAATGTGAATCAATGGGGGAAAGTGGTTGGCTTGAGCTGAGGAGGTCCCAAAGAATCTTTATGAGCAATTTGGAGGGCTCTCTCAGAGAAACTTTCAACTCTCCCTCTATGGCCATGGAGGGCAGCTTTTATAAAAATTGGTTTAAGGGTGGCTGTTATGGCCAATTAAAGGGTTGTGATGCTTAGGCGGAGGGAAAAGAGGCTCTAACATTTGATTTGGATGAGGTGGCCTTTAGGTTTGAAATGGGTTTGATTCCATGGGGGTGGCTTCATGGGGGGTGGCTCACAATTTTTGTGTTTTCTGGCCACTAGGCCGGCCGACCAGGCCAGGGGAGGTGGCTAGGTGGTTGAGCCAGAGGAATATGTCAAAGCAATTAAATGAGTTGAGGTTTAGTTTTGGCAAAAATATCCAAGGCTTAAGCAAATATGGAATCAAAATCCCTTGATTTAGAGGACCTTTGGTCCATGGATTAGCTTATGTATTTTTATCGGGTTTAGCTTGGTCACTAGGCTGTGGAGTCATTAATTTGGTGACTTTGGGGTGGTTAGGCTACTTTTAGTGTGTGGGTCCAATGTGGGTTCAAATGACTAAAACTTGGGTTTGGGCTATGTTATCCATGTCAATTGACCCAATTGATTGATGCATTCTATGTAGATGATTGTAATGAACATTTTTGGTGAAGGGTTAAAGTGATTTTGAGTTTAAATGGAGGGTCAATTTGAAGGAATTTAGAGATTTGGTCATTTTGGGCATGTTGGGCTAGACTTGGGTCTAGATTGAGCTAGCCTTGGGCTAAGTCCAAGTTGATTGTTGAAAATTGTCAGTAGGAACATCATAAAGAGTTTTCAACATAAATTGGGTGCCAATTTTGGGCTTAAGGCAATCAATTTGGTGAAATTTGGAGGCATAATCAATTTGGTGAAATTTTTGGGGCTTTTAGACTTAAGTCAAAATTAAATGAAATTGAGGCTTCACCAAGGCCAATTGAAGGTCAATTTTGATGTATGTGAATGTTATGAAGAGTTTTGGGTCCAAATTGAGACCAATGGAGTAGTCCATGGGGTTAAATTAGGTGGAACTAAATCATAAGACCAAAATTGTGTATTTTGATTTAGATCAAAATAGGGCTCAAAGCATGGGCCAATTGAGCTTAGATTTGGTTTAGATTGGTCATATTAAAGGTGAATTTGAGATTAGAATTGAAATTTGGGAAATTGGGACCAATTTAATGGACTTTTGAAGTGGATTTGGGGAGATTTGGCCCCTTAAGGGCAATTTGGGGGTTTTGGTCAAAGATGGCCAAATTGGGTTATATGGTTGTTGAGAAAAGTGAAATTGGAAATATTTGGAATTTTTTGGGAATTTTTGGAATTTTTGGAATTTTTGGCTAAGGAGGGGGCTTTTGGGATTTTTGTAATTTGGCAATTTTTTTGGTAATTTTGGGTAATTTGGGTATTTTCAAAAGACTTGAAATTATTTTTGAATAAATTTGGGTATTTTGGGTAAATTTGGGAATTTTGGCTAGGGTATCTAAGTAATCTGGGTGTTTAGGGGCAAAAGGCTAAGTTGGGCATTTTGGTAGAGTTGAGGTGCCAACCACCATAAATAAGCCTTGGACCAATGAAAACCCCATTTGGGTCCTCTATTTACTGGTCTTAGCTAAACCCTAGCCTAGGGCCAGTGGGTTGACCCTAGCCTAGTGCCAATGGGTTTAGGGGGTCATCTACATGAGTATCACAAAAGATTAAGGGATCAAAGTCAAGAAAATTTTGGGATTTTTTAGAATTTTTATAATTTTGGGCTAAGGAGGGGCATTTTGGTAATTTGACAATTTTTGGTGATTTTGGGTAATTTGGGTGTTTTCATAAGGTATAAAATGATTTTTGAACAAATTTGGGTATTTTGGGTAAATTTGGGAATTTTAGCCAAATTTAGGGTCCCAAGGGTATTTAGGTAATTTGGGTGTTTAGGGGCAAAAGGCTAAGTTGGGCATTTTGGTAGAGTTGAGGTGCCAACAACCATAAATAAGCCTTGGACCAA
>NW_018222984.1:164018-164900 GCF_001263595.1 Phalaenopsis equestris
AAACTCCTTTTATCGAGAGTATTCTTGGGTACCCCCCAAGATGTAATTAACCAAGTGGGATACGTTCCCTTGGGAGTGCTCTTAACCCCAGAACAGGCACCTACACCCCTGACTCTCTAGTTATGGGTAGTACGTAGGTATTCTTTTGCGGATATCAGTTTAAGGTGCTTTTGCCCGATCTTGTTTGGGTAGACACTCGTAACCTATCTTTGCGAGGTTTATTGCACGTAGGCTCTCCACATTTTGTGTTTTCTCTTATTTGTCGCTTTGTCGTATGTCCCTTTTTATTCGGTTCATCTCCTCTTTGAATTATTGATCTGATTCAAGAGGGAGATTTATTTGAATGGGAGAAGTATACAGTGATCGACAAGCTGGTGACTCCTTCTAAAATAAAACAGACAAAAACAAGAGAAAACAGATTGGCGACTCCACTGGGGATGAGTCTCTCTCTCCATATTAAGAGTTTTTTTTAGGTGATTTGCAGATCCCAATGTATTCACAAGATTGGCGACTCTGCTGGGGACGAGTCTCTCTCTCCATACTTGGAGTTTCGCTTTTCTAGGGTTATAGCCTATCTCCATACTAGGATTTTCACTCATATTATCGTGACCTGGTACTCTTCCTTTAAGTCATAGTTGAGCCCTTTTTTGTGAGACCTTGGTTTTTAGTTCATGTGCCAATTGTTAGGGGTAGCAACTCGATGCATTCTATCCCTTCTCTCACCATCGACAGTTTGGTCGCTGCATTATTGCAAGCATCGATGTTGTTGTACCTTATGACTGGTTTCATAACCTTTTCCCCATTTTTTATCGTTGTCTGTTTTTTGCCCTGCTACGCGGAAGAGCAAGAAGATGGATACGATCGTTATCGCCATGGGAACTC
>NW_018222984.1:164925-173675 GCF_001263595.1 Phalaenopsis equestris
CTCCCAGAGCGATTTTGTGCTCCTGAAGGCGTTACAACCTTCAGTCCTTTCGAGCACCCTTGTGGGATTACCTTACATGATCTTACGCCCTCCGAAGCGTTTGCTCTGTGCCCTCCCCCTTAAAAGGGGAGACATGCATATTCAGTTGTTTCTACACCCTCTGAGGTGTTTGCTCTGTGCCCTCCCCCTTAAAAGGGGAGACGTGCATATTGAGTCGGTTCCACACCTTCTTAGGTGTTTCGCTCTGTGCCCTCCCCCTTAAATGGGGAGACATGCATATAGAGATATTCCTATGCCCTTTGAGGCATTTATTCTGTGCCCTCCCCCTTAAAAGGTGAGATGTGCATATCGAGCTAGTTTTTGCTGTAGTGGCTCGCATCAAACCCTCTTCTTTTACAAAAAGAGGCTGATGCTCGATAGCGACGCGTTGTAGCACTTGACGGTCTTTTCCAGACCTATTCCTCTGTGTTCTCGCCGATCTCTCTACCATATGCAAGAAGGTCTTTTGCTAGCAGTAGGTCTACCACTACTGTCACCGGTGTGACTTTTGTCCCGACTCTCTTTCTGTTCTGGTACTGGTTCCCCTGAGGATTCCACATGTCCCCTGATTAGGCAGGAAGGTCAGGAGGACCAGGAATAGATTGTTGTGAATTCAACAGCTTGTGCTGCATCAGGTCTATATACATTTTCTGATTCTAGTTCAGGGGGCATCTTTGGCCTCTGAGTTGAGTTATTGTGCTACTTTCCCGGTTGTGCGGACCACGTCCCTGTTGGATGCTTACTAAGTGTCCTCTTTTGAAAAGGAGGAGTTATGTATGTGACACTCCTTTCATTGTAGTTGCCCGTATCGGTGCTACCTTTTCCCTCAAGGAAGAGAATAGTACCAGATGGTGATGCACTCTAACACTCTTTTGAGTTTTCTTAGCCTCTTTTGTAGTCCTTCCGTGTTTTGAGGATTTCCTTCCTCGCAGATGTTACATTTTTAAGAGTGTTGGAGTTAATTTCTACGGTACTATCCTTTCGCGGTGTGGTATGTCCCCGCCATGACTCTCTTTGGTTCTGGCTCAGGATTATGCTGGTATCCTGTCGGCTGAGAATCACCCTCCTTGTCCTCTGGCGATGTGGGTCGGGTCCCCGCTACGACTTATTTTGGTTCCGGCCCGGGATCAATGCTTGAATTCTATTAGCTGAGAATCACCTTTTTGTCCTTTGGTGGTGTGGTATGTCCCTGTCATGACTCTCTTTGGTTTCGGCCCAGAATTATGCTGGTATCTTGTTGGCTGAGAGTCACCCTCTTTGTCCTCTTGCGATGTGGACGGGGTTCCCGCTACGACTTATTTTAGTTTCAGCCCAGGATTAATGCTTAAATTCTATCAGTTGAGAATCACCATTGTGTGCTTTTGTGGTGTGGACCAGGTTCTCTCCATGACACATTTTGGTTCCAGCATGGGATAACGTTGAGATCCCATCAGCTGAGAATTGTTTCTCTCCACTGTTTGGTAGTGTGGGTTATACTCCAGCTAGGATTGCTAGGAGGTTCTTTACTACTCAGGATCCAGGACATTCTCACCCTGTAGTCCTTGTTGTCGCTGCTACCACGAGTTCTCTAACTTAGAAGATTGTAGGAGCAGTTTCCTTATTAAGAGGAAATATTTTTGTTGGTTTGATGACCCATCCCAGCCCCCATCGTTTTGGGTTTCTCTGAGGTCTTGCCAGTTCCTACATTAGGCAAGGGCGTCTAGAGGAATATGAATGGATCGTTGCAACTAAAGTAGCTGACTCAAACACAAGTCTCTATACCTGTTGAGATTCCAATTTTCCCCTCTACGAGGACTGGGTCCCCTTGCTTGAAAGAAGTTTCTTATTCAAATTCTTCAGACGTTCCAAGAACTTCTATATTCTTCTTATCCTATAGGCCCTTGTAGTAGAAGACCGGGGTTCACCTGTTGGTCCATTATGAGGTTAGGATAATCACTTTCTGTCATATATGCTATGAGACCCACCTAAGTCTTTCATGGGACCCTTGGTGTGGTACTTAACGCCAATATACCAAATTTTGTACCAGGTATCATTGATTAACCTGTTGTAGCGGCTTCGCCCTCACTTGATGTACCTTCTCTTTCCACAGGTCATAAGGAAAATATTGTTTCTTTCTTTTCATCGTGCTAGATGAATTTGTCCTACATTGATAAGGAGAGGTTCGGGGAGCACCCCCATCGATTCTCACCTTATTTGAGAGTAGAAGTTGATCGTCATACTTCAGCGAAGACCTAGTGGGTTAGGCATATTCCTTTCCACCACATCTCTTGATATCCTGATGCTACATGTAGAGTGAAGTTCTACATTTGACGGTGAGGGATTTACTTGCCTTTGCTTTGAAGAGTGCTCTATACTAACTCTTTCTGCATATGAAGCGAGGCTATTGTGGATGTTTTATACTCCAATTTGGGGAATACCCCAAAACCTCTTTTTTAATGACATGTTGTATCGATTAGACCATCTTGCTAGTCTTGGTCGATCCATGTTTTAGCGAAGATGCACAGCTCTCAAGTTGTTTGAGAGTGCCTCATTCTATTTGATCTATGTTTGCCTTTTGGCTAATCTCTTGATGAGTGCATTTTGTTGCTAAGACCATTCTACATTCTAAGCATTTGATTTAGTCAGTTACTCTAAACCTGACTTGGATTTGGTGCCTAGGATTGTGCCTCACCTATCCAGAACCTTATTGACTTTTCTGTCTGTTCTTGGTGAAAGAGCATCATCTGAGATTGATCCACCTCTCCCATATCCAACCTTATGGATATGCTTTGTTTGAATTTTGTTAATTTTTATCACCTTGTTGATAATCATGTTGAACTAATTAGAATGTTTTGTCTCTATAAATCAGCCCATGACTCGTGATAATACCTCGATGTCCGACGTTACTGGTTAGACCTCTCTACTTATCCGACCGAGTTATCTTTCCATCTTTTGATGCTCCGACTCCAATTTTTGGACTTCATTGAGATGGTTTTGAAAGGAACCACACCCCTTAGTTGATCTTGTCTTAGGTTTGCCTTTGATGATTCTTGAGGTTGAATCTAGGATATATTCTGAGGATAAGTTTGGACCAGACCATGTATGCACCTTCTTAGCATTTGCAAATACTCATGGTTTGGGGGGATTTGAACTAAGTCTCGATGATTGATCCCATTCCTTTAATGAACTTTCACCTAAGTCCTGAGAGCACCCCAGAGTGACTAGATGGGTGTCATTGAGATGTGAGTAGTTTTAGAGATTATTTAGATCTCTTACTTTTCCATTCAATTATACTGATGGAAGCTTAACAAGTAATGAGTCATAAAATCCTAAGAATCTTTATTCGGGATATTTTTGAGTCAGAAGAAATTACTTTATAACAAAAAGAAGCTCACCAAAAATAGTCATTCTCAGGTGAAGAAAAAAAATTTGAAAGGCTTCAAAAAAAATCTATGAATGTCATGAAAGGCTCCTAGAAGCTTTGGGGGCTCTTCACCAACGTGTTTTTATTCTCTATGCCTCGACCCTCTGAGTCCAGTAGTTCTTCCTTAGAAGTTTACTTGCCTCTTTGTACGTGGACTCTTCTCCCACATGATGCGTCAAACCTCTGGGTCCGACAACCCTTGCTTTAGAAGAATGGCTAGCCTTTGTATGTGGACTCTTCAACCATGTGTTTCCACATTTTATGCATCGACCCTCTGAGTTCGGTGAACCTTCCTTTAGAAGAAAGGCTTTTCATAATGTGGGCTCTTCACCCACTAACTTTATGCTCTACGCTTTGCCCCCAGTTTCCAGTAGCCCTTCATCTGAAAATTTGAGCTGCCCTTCTTGTTGATTATTGCAAATGGATCTTATCCAATACCCCTTATCAGTGAGCGATGCTTGAAGAGATACTTTGCTTAGCTCTTTTTCATGTACTCACTGTACTTTATGAGCAAATTATTTTAAAACATATGCACTTTGTAATCCAGTTTCAGAGCAATAAAAAGTGTGAATTTTTTTATCTCTTCATTATGTGAACTTTTTATGATGATTATCTTACATCTGTCAAAAATCACTTAAAGTTCACAATAGCTTCATGTAGGAGAAACCTTGTATTTCTCTTACTTAAGATTTATGGCTCACATTTCAGGCAAAGTGGAAGTCCTATGAGCGGCTTAGACTTGGTGCGACCACAAATCTCTATAAGAGAAGCCTCGCCTTTCTCTTACCTTGCCTTTTGTCGATCTGCTCTACACAGAGCCCAAAGACTACCATTCCCGCTCGTTGCGAGTATGGTTGATATACACGTCCTATTCATCCTTATGAATGTGGAGTACGTGCTTGTCTCGCTCGCTTTGAACGAATGAGGTTGAGATCCTTCTATGGATGTGGTTTAGCTCAGAGGCTAGACATTTTCATGGGTAGACCGTTGTCATAGTCTAACCCCCATCTTTATATCCCCACAGTGTGAGCGATCCTTATCACCATGATGGGAAAAGGCATGATGCATTGGCTACAACACCCAGCTTAGCTAGTCGATCCATGCCTAAGCGGAGTACCTTCATATCCGCATTAAGAATCCTCAATTGGGTCACCTTGTTAGCTTTTTGACAGATACCCCTTCTGCAGGTTGTGCTACCTTTTTTTCCTTCATGTAAGAGCCACTCTATAAGCCTTTGAGGAATCCCCGTTGAGAGACGATTTTCTGTGATGAACCATTGTGTTCATCCAATTACTGGGTCCAGTTACTTTGTGCTACCCTTCTGACAGAAATAACCCTGTCAATTTTGAGGAGTCCCTAGTGAGAGTCTCGCTTAATAGACTCCTAGCCAGGATATCCCATGTGGGTTGGGCCACTTAGTCCACCTAATTTGAGTAATTTGCTGCTTTGCCAGCAAACATGTTGTATCAGTCTGAGTGCTCTCTCATAGCCATCCATGCCTAATCGGGATCCTCAATGCCCGATCAGATTGTCATGTTTTCCTCGATAAAGAATACTTTGCTTGTTTTGGTGGAAATCACCAGCGGATCTACGCTTAGCCGTGGCTTACTAAAAGCACCCCGAGGTTAGACATTTATGCATCCAACCCTCCTTGATACCTTTGCGGTATTTTGACCGATTTGGCCGACTTTGCTCACCACCTTGAAGTGTGTGTCTCACTGATTCAAGCACTATGTAGTCTCGATTAGTCCTTGCATAGGACGGGTATCTTTAAGTCTACAGAAAAAGAATCCCTCGCAAGGGTCATATGGAATTCCTAGAGAGGGATCACCTGAAATCCCCACTGAGGGTCACTTTGCTGAGATCATGCCTAAGTTTCACGAGATTGGATCACTCTATGAATCCAACACCTTTTTGATGCCTCTTCTGATTGGTTTGAGTTTGTTCACCACATCAGAATGAGACGTTTAAGTCCCCACGAAGCATTGGTAGATCCTTTAAGGTATCCCCAACGTGAGTCTTCCATGGGTACATTTTGAGATCACCTCTTCAGTGATTTCTTCGACTTGGTTGATTCTACTCACCATGTTTTGTCACATGTCGTACTAATCAGATCTCCATGCTAGCTCAATTATTCCATGCTTAAGTTGGGTATTCTCACACCCGCAGAACTCCTCAGCGAGAGTTATATCGCTAGTGCTCATTAGGCACCCTGGTGGTTAAACTATTCTAGGTCACATAATCCCATTGTTCTTCTCGACTACCTCTGTCAGTTTTGTCCTCCACGTCGAGTGCCATGTCATATCGGTGTAATGACCGATCCATGGATCGCCGGTGAAAGTTGCTTTGCTCGTGCTCACAAAAGCACTCTTATGGTTAGATTATCCTGGTCATGTAACCATGTATTTGTCTCGATCACTTTGGTTGGTTCTAACAGCCATGTCGAGCAACATGTTGTATCGGTTTTACCACCAATCCTTGTTTCATCGCAACATTTAGATGTTCGAGTACACTTCGAGCATGTTACCTTAGGCTATTCAACCATATACTTGCTTGCTTGATGCAGGGTCAGATTACATGTCTCTTGTACCATTTTACTTGCATAGGCAGGATACCCACCTTCTGTCCTATTTGATAGTTAACTTGGCTGATGTTATTCACCATGTCAGGTTGCATGTTGAACTAATCCTAGCTCTATACTAATTCGATTAGTCCATGATTAAGTTAGGTATTCTAACACCCGTAAAACTGTCTAGCAAGAGTTACCCCACTCAGGTCCATAAGGTTTTATGTGGTTGGATTGCTTTATTCATCTGACCCCCTTCGGCACCGTGTTCGACTTGATTGATTTTCATCACCTCATTTAGGGACATGTCACATTGGTTAAAACTATTTCAAATAGTCAACCGATCTGTGTCCGGTCGTGATATTCTGATATCTGACAGTATCGTGACATCACGTAGGGTGAGGACCGCTTTGCTCTGTCTTATCGACCTTTCTTGGATTGTTAGACTGCTTTGTCCATCTAGCATATGACCCTCTCGAACCTTATGACAATTTAGTTGGTTCATTCATGAGGGTGTCTCGTCTCATGACGACCCTTTGGCTTTATAGCCAAATACTACTATGTGCATCGAGCCCTAAGACCTTAGAGTTTGCTCTGTTATGAGGACATCTTGTCTTTTAAAATTTTCAGCTTTATAGCCACCTGCTTCAATGTTTCTCAGACCACACGATGCTCTAGTCGGTCCTTTTATGAGAACATATCGCCATTCAACATTTTAGCTTTAATGTTGGGCTCCTTAGCCAACTTACCTATTTGTTCAAAGAGCGACGTAAGGCCCGACGGCAGTCCTCACTCAACGCATAGGCATTCAAGGTTCTAACACCTTGGTTATTTCAGGATCACGCCTCTACGGCCTCTGAACCCTCTATCCAGAGCGGATAAAAGTCTCTAGTGCATTCCTCATGGACGACGTCTTCAGTTTTGGCTTCTCAGCCATCCGACTTTCGTGCTTCTCGGACCACACGACATTCTAGTCGGTCCTTTTATGAGAACATCTTGTCATTTGATGATTTAGCTTTGTTGCTCGGCTTTCTAGCCAACCTTTGCTACCTCTCAGGTGATGATGTAAAACTCTTAGTATTCATCACAGATGTAGTGTGGGTGTTGAGGCATGCACCTCGATCAGTTTGTAGGAGGGATCGGAGTCTCATGGCTCTCTTTCCTAACTGATCAATGTGGACTAGTACTCAGAGGAGAGTTGAAGTCAGTGGGCATTATCCTTTTGATCTAATCAACCTGTTATCACTTAGTGATAAATGTGAGGCCCCATGGAATTCCTCATTAAAGTGATAGAAGGCTTCCTAGCCAACCATCCTTCCTCTCATGAGTGACATAAAGTCCACAAGATAGTCCTCATTGATGGAGCGTGGGTGTTGATGTACGCATGTCGATCAGTTTGTAGGAAGGATTGGAGTCCCTTGGCTCTCCTTCCTAACTGATCAATGCGGACTAGTCCTAAGATGTGAACTCTATGGCATTCCTTCTCGATCTGGTCAACCTATTCTTAGTGAGTGTTATAAGTCCCCATGACATTCCTCATTAAAGTGACGGGTGGCTTCATAGCCAACCTGCCTTCTATACATGAGTGATGTGAAGCCCAACAGTCCTCATCGAGGGTATAACCCCTCAGTGGTGTGTGGTCATGCCCCTGTGGCCCCTGACCACCGATTTGAGTCACATCTCTATAACCTCCAAACTCACCCATAGGTCATGCCTCTACGGCCTCTGAACATGTTTTTCTTTGTGGTTACGCCTCTATGGCCTCTGAACCACAATGTTGGGTCATGCATTTATGACCCCTAAACCCATTAGTAGGTCATGTCTCTACGACCGTTTAACCTACCAAACTTGGTCATGCCTCTACGGCCTCTGAACCACTTTTTTGGGTAAGGCTTTTCCGCCTCTGAACCCGTTGTCGGGATGGACATAAGTCCCATGTGCATTCCTACCCATCCTCCTAGAAATGGATTTGGCTCTCGTGGCTTTTCCTTCCTAAGGTACTTGGTTGTTTTTTATCGCTTAGGCTGCGTAGCTTCATTACTAGCCTGGGCTTGATAAAAAATTGAGCATCTTCCAACAAGTACACTGTGCCTTGACTCCGCAGCACACTTGTTGGGGGTCCTTCGTTGGCATCAATTTTTGATGTCACGAGTGTAGGGTGTCCACCTACATGACTCAGGATAATTTACGGCCTATCCGTGACATCCGATAGTTCAGACACCAACCCAAGACCTTTTTGGTGTGTGTTAAGGGCCAAGTAGCCAGGGTTATTCTGCTAGTCTTTAGCTTTCGCTTATGCAAAGGCCGGTTGGCATTTGAAACATCGGACGACTTCGATCGGGCCAACAAATATTACGTGGCGCGTCACACCTGATTTTAGCTCGAATTGGTCCAATCACTTGACGAAGTAGTCTAGATGATCGTGGATGATGAAACGGATCCCGTCAGTGCATCGAGAACGTCAATTTTACTTATAGAGCATGTCCACTTTGCTATGGCTTTGCGGGCGGGGTAAAAATGTGTGAATTATCATTTTGGGCACGATAGTCGAAAAAGTGGCTCAAACGACCCCGAACGACAAAACGGACCACACCAGTGAGTCCAAAACGTCGATTTTAGCCAAATAAGACATCCACTTCACCTCAAGGACGTGTACGGGTGAAGAATACACGAAGGATAATTATAATAATATAATTATTACTATTATTATTATATAATAAAATATATTATTATTATTATATA
>NW_018222984.1:173823-180195 GCF_001263595.1 Phalaenopsis equestris
GTTCGCCCCCCCTGGCCTGAGGGCCCCGCCGGTGTGTCGCCCCGTCGCCTACCTTCTGCTCATCGGCGACGCCTGTCACCAAACCACCTCTAGTGCTGAGTCGGCCCCTTCTCCTCTCCTCTTGTCCATCCAAACAGCTAGAGCTTCTCCTCTTTCCTCGTCGAATCTCCTCTTCTCTGGTCGTCTGCAGGTCTCCTTCATTGCCGGAGACCAGATTCGGCCAACCTCCGTTCCTCCCTATGCAAAAATCTGGCTTTCCCGACTCCTCCTTCTTTCCTCTCGGCCGGCCGACCTTTGACCTCTAGCCTCGCCTCCAAAGCACTGTCGGCACTCCTCCTCAAAATCTTCAGCCGCCGATCTTCCACTTTTCGGCCGAGCCGCCGCCTTCATCATCTTCTTTTCCTTGGCCGATTGAGCTTCTTCCTTTCACTGGCCCAACTTGATGGACCTCGTCCTCGCCGGCCTTTTGCCTCACCGGCGTCGTACTTCGCCGGAAGAAATCAACGAGGAGAGCTTCAGATTTTGGGCTCCCCTCTGTGTTCCCTTTGCTTCTGTTGCGCACCGCCGATGAGCTTGCATCTACATATTGCCGCCCCACCTTCTCGGTGACGGACACTTTGCCGGCATCGAGCGGTCCTTCTCAAAGGTACTTTTTTAGTCGAATGATTTTACATGCAAAAAAATATTTATTTTTGGTACTTTGCATACCTTATAATCTCCCATCTTTTTGTTGTCCTGTGCATGTCCTACGAGGCACACTGGAGCACAGATCGAATGTCGACGGCTCGGAGCAAGCAAAGAAAATGTGTCTACAATTGTCACGGTGGTGAGATCCCTACCTCCTAGCCAGTCTTAAGATTAGTGGAGTCTAGGCATGTAGGTTCGATCACCCACATGGGGTGCGTGCGCCGGCGTAGGTCGCCACGATGACGTTCTTGCATGATGGATCGTTGGTTTTTCTAGAGCCAACCTTTAAGTTAGGACTTCCTGTGTGAGGCCAAACACCCCCGTAGAGCCGAGTGTCTCCTCTCTGCTTGTGAACCTTAGCACATGTCTTGATGGGTCAGAGTCCCTCACTCCCCCTTGTTTTAGGTTCCCCAGCTTTACTTGGAGAAGTTGTGATGTCAGACTTGGCAAAACGAGAGAAACTTTGTAGCTGGCTCATTTTGCAAAGTCTAGAGAAGTTCATAAAATAGGAAAAGCATTGTAGCTATCCTATTTCGTGATGTCACGGAGAGTTTACCCCTCAGAGATCCGGGGAGAAACTCCCTACATTTCCTCACCAGAGCAAGAGGCAGCAATGTTGCATATCCAAGAGTCTAAACCTTAGGTCTCCAAGGTGAGATCGTTAGCACGAGCCCAGTTTTCTACCTGCATATTGGTTTGCTGCAAATTGCATTTTTTTCTAGGTGCATGTTGCATTTCACTTCGCTCCTATCGGCCGCCCCGGCCCGGTGAACATTTCACTTCGCTCCCACCGGCCACCCCGGCCCGGTGAGCATTTCACTTTGTTCCAATAGATGCCCCAGCCCAGCGAACATCTTACTTTGTTCCGATCGGCCGCCCCGTCCCGGCGAGTATCTCACTTTATTTTGATCGGTCACCCCGATCGAGTCGACCGATCTCTTTGATTCGACCGGCCACCGCAGTTCGATCGATTGAACAATTGCAAGTTTGTATGCTTCTGCATCATATTGCTTTTTTATTTACATCATATCACATGCTTGTCTAGCTGTATGTTGCATCTTGTATGTGTTAGCTTGCATGGTCATTTTCATTTTCTTGTGTTGCACTTCTTAGGGTCGCTGCCACCACGACACACCCATCTCTTTCGATCACTGCCGCCTCGGCACATTTTCTTGGGGTCGTTGCCTCCATGGTACACCCATCCCTTTCGGTCACTACCACATCAACACACCTTCTTCGGTGTCGCTGCCTCCATGGCACACCCATCTCTTTCAGTCACTGCCACCTCTGCTCACTTTATTGGGGTCGTTGCCACCATGGCACACCCATCCATTTTGGTCATTGCCGCCTCCGCACTCCTCCTTCAGGTGGCTTCCTCCATGACACACCCACGCTTTCGATCACTTTCACCTCGACACACCTTCTTCTGGCCGCTGCATCCACAACACACCCACCCTTTCGGTCACTGCCACCTTGGCACACCTTCTTCAGGCCGCTGCCTCCACGGCACACCTACCCTTCGGGTCACTTCCACCACGACACACCCATTTGTTTAGGCCGCAACCTCCATGGCATGTCCATCTTTTCCTGAGTCACTGCCTCATGGTACACTCATCATTTATGTCACATGATTGTCCACATTTGCATTTGTATGTTTGCATGGGTATCGAGCCAGGATAGTTAGGAGAGTTACCCCGTGTTGGTTGCGATGCCATAACGAGCAACGCTTGCTAGGTCGATCCCGGTGAGCAATGCAAGTTAAGTAGTCAGGATTGACATGAATATGACTGTTTTAAAGATCTAATAGATCTAACTCGTGTCACCCCTCTACGTCATGCCCTTTAGATCCCTCGAATCTTTAGGATGGGGCCGATATGGTGACCCCGTCAAATTCATACTATACCCAGACTTACCCCGCACTTAGGTACTAGCTTGACACACTTTTCATTAGGTGGTGTGCTACGCTAGGATTTAGGGTGCTAGTTAGTCTTATTGATACCTAGCTATTGTTCTTTGCTGGATTGGTTGCCCTAATCAAGTATCTTTCTTTTGCATTGTGCTTGTGGTGTGCCTGAATGTTGCATATGTGTGGTAGTGTGTTAGGGTGTTTTTTTCTATAGGGAGCCATACTTATCTATGCACACACACAGGTACCTTTATGGGAGAGCAAGAAATGATTTCTGACTTTTTCGCTTGCAGGTGTTATTAGCTCCCTTACTTTTAAGGCATGACTCATGATACGTTATTTGCATGTGAGCTTTCCCACTGACATTTGTTTTCATGCTGGATTGAGTCTTTTTCTTTACTCTATGTACTTTTAGAGTATAGGAGAGTCCTGTAGGAGAAATATGATATGGGTTTGGGTTCCAAGACGTTTAGCGCGTAAACCACATAGAGGGGACCAGGAGCAGATGCTCGTGCACCGCATCTTAATTCTGTATTTTATTATCATTTATAGAATTAGGACCAGACATGTATATGCGGAGTCCGACCGCCCTTTTCTTTTCTGAGTTCTTTTCTGAGATATGTTGTCAACCCAGCGGCACCGGTCTGTTTATTATTTTAATTTGGCTTGTTTTTACTTTTTGCATCATGTTGCATGTCTGCACTTGCATGTGTTTTCCTTATTTTTTTTCTGTGGTTTATCTATGATTTCACGATATAATATAGGCTCTTTATGGCTTAAAATCCTAATTTTTCTACTTAAAAATCCTAAATAAAATATTCAAGATAATTAAAATTTAGGATTAAAATATTCAGGGTTTAAAAATTTTCACATTTACTTTCCTACATATATTAATAGAGCCTCCACAATCCTTAAGGATCGCTCTAGATAACTGCATTCATATTTGCATGTTCCGAGGAGGAGCCCCCGTGCTTCTTCAACCTTACTGGCCCAGCATATCTTTTTATTTGTGGTTGTCTAGTGCTCATAGGGAGTTAGAAGGCTCCTCGACCCATAAGGGGTATAAGTTCTTTTGTTTGGAGTGTTTCCAGCTTTGTAGCTGAACCTCCACTTTCTTTTCTTTTCTAAGGCATCCTCGTTATTTTAGCAGGTATAAGTCCCACCTCTTGGAACTTCAGCTTTTAGTCATATGATAGAGTTTCTTTCCTTTGAGCTTAGGGCTGCCCGTGGACAATGCAATTCACGGATTGCTGACCGGGAACCTCAGGACGTGTTGGGTCGACTCCCTTCACGACCAGGTAGAATTAGGGTCCTACTAGCTGTGGATGACGGGTCCATGGTACCCCGACCCAGTTACCTCTACCTTTTAGGATCACTCTACCTTTCTTTTATTGAGCCCCCTTATAGCCCTATCCCTCTTTGACTTCTTTGATATCATTTTGATGGCTCGATGTCGATGAGTTGTCGCCCATTTGGGCTACGACGATTTGTCCCCTCCGCTTTAACATGTTGGGATATCCCCGTCAAGATGATTTAGGTTTTTTTGTGGGCCCTGTGTGCCGACAAGCCGCTACCCATTTGGGATGTGAGAGACTCACTCTCTGTCATGTGGCTTAGCCAGAGTTTAGCATGAGCTTTGAAGCAACGGGATTGTTCTCACATGGAATAACCTTCCTTTAAGTACCTATCGCCCCAGGTTCACAATAATCCAAGTGAAAATCCTTTTATCGAGAGTATTCTTGGGTACCCCCCAAGATGTAATTAACCAAGTAGGATATGTCCCCTTGGAAAGAGCCCTTAACCAAAGAACAGGCACCTACACCTGACTCTCTGGTTATGAGTAGTCTATGTAGGTATTCTTTTACGGATATCGGTTTAAGGTGCTTTCGTCCGATCTTGTTTGGGTGGACACTCTTAACCTATCCTTACAAGGTTTACTGCACGTAGGCTCTCCACGTTTTGTGTTTTATCTTATTTGTCGCTTTGTCATATGTCCCTTTTTATTTTGTTCCTCTCCTTTTTGAATTATTGATCTGATTCGAGAGGGAGATTTATTCGAATGGGGAAGTATACGGCGATCGACAAGCTGGCGATTCCTTCTAAAATAAAAGAGAGAAAAACAAACGAGAAAAACCCCAAGACAGAAAAATTTAACGCAGATTTGATATCGAGCCTGGAATTCCTACGGGAAGGCCACCTGTAAAATAAAATAAAGAGCAGAAGTATTGCCTCCATGGGAAGGAAAAGCCATGGGCATAAAACCTGCAAGTATAGACCGTGAAGGTGGCAGCCACGCCCAACCAGCACCATCAACAGGGGCTCTAAAAAAAGGCTAAAAAACATAGTTGTTATCACCAGAGTGTAGACACTAAGAAAGAAACCATGTACTGTATAGGTGAAATAAGAAAACTTCACAGTTACACCATAACAGTAAGATAATAACCAATGCAACTCTAGGAAACGTAGTCTGAAGATATGGGCAAAGAGAACACAACAAACCACAGCTTTAGAATCATAGAATCTTAAAATATAATTGTTTTGAGAATTGCTAAGAAGGAGAGGTTCAAAAGAAAGCGGCCTACAGTGAAAATTTCTACGTGGAGTTAAATAATAATGAAAGGAGCAGCCCAACCTAGGTTAATATAAGAAGCAAACCTGATGGAGAGAAAGCCCCTTATGCACTTGATAACCTTCTAAATATGGTAGCCAATTATCAACTGTAAACATTAAAACCAAAGAATTCATTCTCAGAGAGATTACAGTTTGAGACAAATGCAGCCCCAACATAAAAGCCAAGGCACAATTCCCATTTTTCAGCATATAAGCCAAGAGCTGATTCACAATTCCCAGTATACATATTTTTTAAAATCTACAAACACTATTTTCATGAATAGAATCACTGGAAGGATGGGGAAATATCAACTTATCACCATTACCAACATCAAGTTTATCTTTCCCCACAACATAATCAAAAGTGGATTTTCTAGGAAGAAAATATAGAGAAACAAAGAGTGTAAATAGAGCAGTTTCCCCAACACTAATCTCCAAATACATGAAGCCAGTAAACCAACTCATCATCAAAGTAACAAAAGGTATAACATATGACTTATGCATGAACGTATGGAGGTTCAAAAAGATCACTGTGCATAAGAGTAGAAAGAAAAGAGGGGGATGCAGTACATAGGTATGAAATTATTTGGCTTTACTCAACGCCATTGTGGGCTTTAAATAGTTGGATACACTACTTGGCTTGCACACACTATTTTTCTAGTTTAAGGGAGACCATGTTTTGTTGCCTCTCAATCTCTATGAAGACTTATTTTCTTTGCCTTCCCAATTTTGAATTCTGCAGGTTGCGGCTTCACTTTGTCTATGCAGAAATTATTCTAACTGATTACAGGATTGGTCTCATCTTCTTGCTGCTCTTTTTAGACATTGCACTCTCTCCTTCAAACTTGTTCTCCAAGACTACAATCGACATTGGGTTTGGTATACATGTAAATTTTTGGATGCATTTTCTTTTAGTATACATTTTGTGCTTCTACATGTATTTTTGTTTTTTGCGTGGAGTTGTACTATGGATAGTGGAACCCTTAGGATTATGATGTATTTTATTTTGTTTTTAAATGGGGATCAACTATCCCTCCCCAAATCTGTAATCTTTTTATTTATTAACGCGTAAGGAGCCACAAGATGCTCTTTTGACTTATATATATATACATATATATATATATAATTTTCTTACATAGAGATCATTGTATTGGCAATATATATTTCAC
>NW_018222984.1:186793-198912 GCF_001263595.1 Phalaenopsis equestris
TATATATATATGAAATGATTTAACACAATGAAAGAGTCTAGGAGGGTAGAAAAGCAAAAAAACCAATTTTAAAATAAATAAAATTTAACAAAATCTTCATGGATCCCAAAAAAAAGATATTGATGCCATTAGAAGTGCTAAATAAAATATTAAGATTAATACTAAAAGCAATTTTTTAAGCCTTCTTTAAGAAATATACAATTTCGTAAGTCTAGAAGTTCATAGAGAAATTTATTTCGCCCACTAGTAGCAAGTTAAGAATATTGATTGCATTTAAAAGCAAGGTTGATATCATATAAAAAAGTGAGTCCTAATCCCCCTTTATGTTTTTGTTTGCATATTTTTCACAAGAAATAAGCTGAATTTTGTTATTATTCATCATTTTTATGGAAGGAAAACCTAACATAATAGCCACTGAGTAGCTTAAGACATGCCTTATGTATATAGATTGATGTTAGCTAGTAAAATATGAAATTCTAAATGGATTAATGAATTTGCTAAAATCTACTAGGAAAGAGAAAGCACGAGCTTTTAAGTCATTAGTTTGTGCAATCTTTTTGTATGAAGAGGTCATTTTAGTGTGATTTGGTTGCTCGTAAGATATATGAATGTCAACATAATTATTTTTTTCTTAAACAATAGAGATATTAAAAAGAGACAATAATCCTAGAATATATCATTTTTTTTAAAAATTAGGGAGAAATCTTTTCATAGTAAATGTTCATACTTGAAAGAGAGACAAATAAAGTAAGCATGTTTTTCAAAATTTCAATATTCGTATTGGTTGCTTTTCCAAATACAAGAAGATCATCAACATACATATAATAGGGCATATGTTTTGAAAATAATGTTGCATTAAAAGATATTAGAAAGAGAATTTAAACAATGTGAAAGAAGTAAGATGAAAGAGGGCATTCTTGCTTAAAGCTAGTTAAAGAACATAAAATGCCCATAAAATTATTTATTGATATAAATTAAGTAATGAAAATCATTTTTTGCATTCTTTTATCTATTAATTATAAATAGGTGGAATTATAATTAAACTCATTTTATTAACAGAAAAATTGCATTAATCATATTAAATGCCTTAATCTTGATACTAAAAAGATTAGCTATCTTATTTTGAAGAAAATCGTAGCTGCTTTTGTAGAAAGAATAATATTTTTAATTGATATTCTATCATCGAAAAAAACAACCTTAGTATAATTTAATATGAGAGTCATAACTAATTTCAGATATTTTTTAAGATCTATACAATGCATAGGAAAATGGGATAAAGAGTTTAGAGAAGATTTGGAGTGAATTTGATGTGTAGAGATGTTTTAAGGAGTTTGTGATGCATAATTGAGGAAATTGGAAAGATTTGGGGGTTCAATTGAGTGGGATTTTGGTTTTAGGCCAAATTGGGGCTTTTTTATTTGGGTTGAAATTGGACTCAAATGTGGGTCAATTGGACTTAGATTTGGTTTGATTGAGTTTGATCATGATGAATTTGATTTTAGAATTGAAATTGGGTGGAAATTGGGGTCAAATTGATGGAAATTTAGGGTGAATTTGGGGAAATTGGGCCTTTAAGGCCAATTTGGGGGTCAATGTTGGTCAAATTGATCAAATTGGGTTTAATTGAAGGTTCAAAATTAGTTTTAGGGACATTTGAGATGATTCTGAGGGTGTTTGAACCACCAAAAGTATTTTTGTAATTTTGGCAAATTTAGGGGTATTTTGGTAATTTTGGCAATTTTTGGAAGTTTTGGGCAATTTGGGTAGTTTCAAATGGTTTGAGATGATTTTTGAACAAATTTGCGTATTTTGGATGAAATTGGGAATTTTAGTCAAACTTAGGGTTTGGGGGTATTTCGGTAAATTGGGTAGATTTAGGGGCAAAAAGCTAAGTTCGGAATTTTCGTGAAAGTGGGGAACCAACCACCCTATTTGAGCCATAGACCAATGGAATCTCCATTTGGGTCCTCTATGTACTAGCCTTGGCTAGACCCTAGCCTAGGGCTAGTCGGTCTAGAGGACCATCTACATGAGTCTCCCACTACATGAGTCTCCCAAAAGCAACAGTGTCTCATAAAAGATCAAGGGATCAAATTCAACAAGGTTTGGGTTAAGGTTGTGTGAGTGAAAGTGTGTGAAAGTGAGTGAGCTAGCTCCATACCAACACCTAGGGTCAATCCTAAGGCCAAGCAGTCCTATGGGGACTCCCCTTGAGCTCCCCTCTATTGACCCTACCTACCAAGTGCTAGAGGTTAGGACCAATATGTGGAACTTCAAGTTGAGCAGAGAGAGTTTAGAATTTTTAATGGTGAGGGTTCCTAGTCCTCTAGGAATAGTCAACAAGAAAGTCCTATGGCTAGACCCTAGGCTACTAAAGATGAAATTAGACCTCAACCAAAAGTGAGGTCAACAGTAGGTAGAACTTTTATCTCAATTTTATGAAGTTTTTCAATAGAAGGAAACAAAGGAAAACTATTTTCAGTAGCATCTCAAATTTTGTAATCTTTCTGAACATAATTTGAATCCTCAGTAATCTTCTCATTTGATTAATCTTCAGAATCTCTTTCAGTCTCAACTTCTTGTTCTTCTTCTAAAATGACTTCATCATTTTTATCCAATATAACTTCACATCTTTTTTGAAAATGATTAACAATCATATCATCAATAATATCCATTCTATAACATTTTCCATCAAGATACTTCATTGTTTTAAGCACATTAACTGTAACTTCCTGATCATTAACCCTCATTATTAATTCCTCTTTTTGCACATCTATCATTGCTCGTCCGGTAGCAAAAAAAGGTCTCCCTAAAATAATAGGAATTTATTTATCTTCGTTCATATCTAATACAATAAAATCAATAAGGAAGGTAACTTTATCCATTTGCACAAGGTATGGTAAAGCTACCAAGATCTTTGAGTTTTCTAGGGCTTTTTTTGAATTATTGCACTATATTCTCCACTAAGTGCAATTGTATCATGATCTACTAGATTCCTTTTTTTTATTTAGAACTTCTTTCATAAATTTAGCATAACTTAGCATCTACTCCAAAGCCTCAGCAAAAGGGATATTAATTGTAAGCTTCTTGAATATTTCAAAAAATTTTGAAAACTGTTAGTCCAATTTTTGTTGTGTATGTCTTCGAGAAAAAGGTGGTGGAGGTCTTTCTAAATTAATCTTAGTTGGAGAGTTAGGTGTTCCTGCTTCCTTAGGAATAATCTCTTCAAGTCTCTCAATTTCTTCAACTTCTCACTCAACTTCAATTTATTTTTGAACACCAATATTAATTCATTTCTACTCCTTAGTTGGATAGCTTTAACTTGCCCTGACTCTTGAAATTTTTTCTTTAGCATTGATCTCTACATTACTAGAAAGTGTTCTCTGAGTCCTATTACTAAGTGCATTAGCAATTTGTCCCAATTGATTCATCATATTTCTAATAGTAGCACTTTAACTTTGTAAATGACTACCCATTTACAACATCAACTCTTCCATAGACAACTTCTTCTTCTTAACTTATTGATTAAATCTTGGAGGATAATTAGGTCTAAAGTTAGCACCACCCTGGTTGTTCCAATTTTCCAATGGGTTAACTTGAGCATTGCCCCATTGTTGACTTTCACCATAAGGATTGTTTGTTCCAATTAAAGTTAGGATGATTTTTCTAACCTGGGTTGTAATAATTTGAATATGGGTTATTGGGTATGTTGATAGCATTTATATGTTCCATTGAAGTATGATAATCAACCATTTTCTTCATCCATTTGGGGTATTGGACAAAATTTTATTTCAATTTGGTCTATCTTCTTTGATAATGCAGCAACTTGACATGCAATCATTGAAATAGCATTGTTATCATGTATAATGGATACTTTCTCAGGATTTAACTAATCAGAAGGCCATTAAAAATTATTTGAAGTCATTTCTTCAATTAATTAATAAGCTTCATCAAAGGGTTTAGACATTAATGAACCTCCAACAGCAGCATCTATATAAGATCTATGGGATCCTACTAACCCATTATAAAAAAGTATGAATGATTAACCAGTCTGGCAAAGCATGATGTGGACACTTATAAGGAGTTCCTTAAATCTTTCCTAAGCTTCATATATTGATTCTCCTTTATACTGAGTAAAAGAAGTAATATCATTTCTAAGCTTCGTTGTTTTTGAAGGTGGAAAATACTTAACTAAAAATTTTTGAGCTAAATATCCTCAAGTTCTAATAGATCCAAGTGTTAACCAATTCAACCACATCTTAACTTTATCCTTTAATAAAAAAAGAAAAATTCTAAGACTAGCAGCATCATTTGATACGCCGACATATTTAAATGTAACACACAGTTGTAAAAAGCTAGTTGAATGTAAATTAGGATCCTCAGAAGGTGTTCCTCCAAACTGATTATTTTGTACCATTTTTATAATAGATGGTTTAAGTTCAAATGAGTTAGCCTCTACAGTAGGAGTTTGAGTGTGTAGAGTTGGCATAATCCCTTAAAGGTTTTTGTAAAGTATGATGTTCATTTTCAGCAGTTTGAATTTCAATATTGTTTTGCGATGTGTTTGCCATTTCTTAAGAATTATGATATTTTTCTTATTTTTGAATTTTTCCAATTATTTGTTCCAATTCAGAATCGTAAGGCACTAAATTTTTAGATCCAGAACTATGCATAAATGATGTAAACATTTGCAAAAAGTAAAATAGCACAACAAAAATAAAAATATTTTTTTGAACTTTTAGTTTTAATTTTTTATTGTTTTTTGGGTTTTTAAATTTTTTAATTTTTTTTATTTTTAAAACTACAATTCAAATAAAATTGTAAGTTAAAAAGTTCCATCGCAATCCCCGGCAATGGCACCAAAAGCTTGACCCAACCAGCACTTACGCGTATTAATCTCCTTAATTTTGCCAAAAAATAGATCTTAAATTTTGTCTAACGGCTAGTGTGAACACTTGCAATGATTTTTAAATTATTTTATAGATTTTAACACTAGGGGTACTATGCAAGTATATCTATCGTTTCAAGGAATATAGAATTTTCTTTAAAAACCCCATAATCAATCCCATGAGGAATGCGGTAACTCTTAAAATCAGCTTACAAAAATTCTATTTAAATTTCAAATTAAATAGATAAAAGATTTAAAATGATATGTTTACTAAAAATTACTACTAAAAGAGCTTAAAAAGAGAGTAACAACTAAATGTAACAGTTTAACAAAGTACTACAAGTTTGGATATTATGGAAAACCTATTCCCTTGTGAAGAGATTTTAATCTATGTAGGATTCAAATGATTTAAGACAAAATTGACGTAATGTGATAAATAGAAGAATACCTTATTCTTTACCCCTATTGGTGCTCGCAAAGAACATTAATTAACTTAAGGCTGATTCCTTAACATCTCGACTCCACATCAGTGTTATCTAGCATCTCACCTCTAGATGCCCCTAGCCTATGCCATCGTAATGATCAAATCTCAACGTCAGGGTACTAAACCTTAAGCCAAACTGATAAAATCTAGCCTGTCACCTAGATCTAACCAAATCTACACCCATCAAAACTTATCTCCCTATTTATTTGCACTTCCCATTAGATGATCGCAATGGCTTTTCCTAGAATGAAGTGTGGTATCCACTAGTTGGGTGAAATCATAGCCCTCCCAGGTCATTATGTTTCTCAACAGATTTTAACCTAACAAGTGGCCAGTTTCAAAAGTAAATGAAGATTCAGTAAAAATACCATCACAATTTTTAAAAGTAAGAAGAAATCCTTAAATCATTCTCATCCCACAAGATTAAGTCACAAATGCAAGAAAAAAGAAAGGGAACTACTTAGAACTCATGGAGATTAAAAAAAATAAAACATTTGCAATGAAATTCAAGTATTACAACAAAAACTCAAACAAAAATACAAAGTACCTTATGTCTTCTCCCTATGCAAACTTCTAGAGTTTCCTCTTAGCAATCTTAAAACTTCTTCACACTAAAACACACTTACACTTGAAAACAAAATATGAAAAATCTAACTCACTATTGTCGCCCAAATGAAAGTTTTGAGGCTCCAAAAGGTCCCTAAATTTGCCCAAATCCTTCTCATTAAATAGAAAATAGAAAATAACCAAGGATTGTTTCAAACACCCCTCAAAATTTGGCCAAATTTGATGTATCTTCTAGAAAGATAATTACTGGCGCTATAGTGCCCTTCCCACTCAATGGTGGCGCTATAGCACCAATGGTCACATAAATCATCATTTTTTTTCCATTTTTTCTCATTTTCTGTAAATGTCCATTCCATGTACCTGAAATAAAAAACATGCAAAATACTTTCCTTTAAAGTGCAATAACATAAAAAATGTGCATATAAGGCTTATAAAACATGGACTAAAAAAAGTTATTTTGAGGTGGATCAACTGGAATGGTAGTTTGATCCAATTCCAACCTAAGAATTGCAATATTCAGAGCTAATTTGGGCATCTCTTCATAACTCCAGGTGAAACAATCTTTGAGTTTCATTAACAATTTGACTATATTGGTGGAGTCTTCTTCATTGAGCAAGGAGCTAACAAACGTTGGTCTAGGCTCTTTTCTAGTCCCTAAGTTAACTTCTCTTAGCCCACTAATTGTTGACTTAATTTCTTCTTCAAATTCTGGTGGAGCATCTTCAACTGGAGAATCTTGGAAGTCTTTTGAAGTTTTCAATCAATCTTCATTAGGATCACCAGTGACAACCAGGCAAAATTCTATATCATCCACTTGCCCTACCGAGCCAAACCCAAGACCCTGCTTCAAACTAAAAAGTTGACTGATATTACTCCATAATTTTTCAAAGCAGTTTGATTGCTTTTTTGTCCACTGCTTAGGTACGACACCATGTTGAATTAATTTTTGAACACAAGGAAAATACCACTCAAAAGGCAATTCCATTAATTTACATGAAACAATATCTTCAAGATTTACATCATTTTTGTGGTTGGAAGAAGAAGAAGAAGAACCTTCGTAGAACTTGATTGGTTTGAAATCAACACCATGTACCTTTATGGACACCAACCTCTTGATCTTGTTAGAAAGGATCGGGGTTAGGGTCATAGTTTGCACATAGCTGTTAATCCTGTCATACATTGATTTGTATTATTCATTTTTCACATCTTTTAGAGAAATCTTAAAATGAGGCTTCTTTGGAATTATCATGATTGCTTATTCCTTGATTTCTTCTTCCTAAAAACTGTCTTCTCAACCAATGTTGATCACTGATGCAGTGATTTTGTTATGCGTTATAATGTTTTTCAACACCAAAACACACAAGTCGGCTAAACTAAAAAATATGCAAATTAACCAAAATAAAATTTACCTCAGTACAATAAGTTCTCTCTTTTAAACTAAAGCTGCCACTCCTAGTGAATTAAGGTGTAATTTTAATTTCAAATCATCAATAGGTTATAAACGCAAGTATACGTATCACTCAAATAATAAAAGGCTTTAACTCAGTACAATAAGTTCTCTCTTTTAAACTAAAGCTGCCACTCCTAGTGAATTAAGGTGTAATTTTAATTTCAAATCATCAATAGGTTATAAACGCAAGTATACGTATCACTCAAATAATAAAAGGCTTTAATGGAATCAAGAGTATCGATTCCATAGGAAGGTGAAAATTTGTTTGGAAAATCACGCAAAAATAAAATATTTAAACTATGAAAAATTTAAGCAAGAAAACAGGTTCATGTCTGTGAAATGCTACTAAAGAAACTAAGTTTACTACACTAATCTCTAAACTTCAAAGCTAAGTTTACTAAAAGCTAAACTAGGCTTTGTGACGAAGATTTCAAATTTAAGAAAGCATCAATCCCTTTACAATGAGATTATAGTAAGTGAATCATCAAATTGAAAAAATTATATTGTGTCAAATAGGAGCAATTACATTCTTTGTCCATTTTCCAAGTGATAAAGAACATTGGTTAATCTAGTGTTTAATCCCTATATATGTGGTTAGGCTAGAAAGATACTAGCTCTCATGCTAGATTTCACACGTTCCTCTCTCCTGAGGGCTAACATCTTACTTTAGTTTCCAAATGCCTTGACCAAATTGGAGATTTTAGTTTGTCACCCTAAAATTTCAAATTATATGCCCATCAATGAATATGTCCCTATTTATTTGCACTCAACCCCATGGACTACATTCTCATCCATGAAATTGAATGTGACTGTTACTCTGTTGTGGAAAGCATAACCCTTCTGGATCGTATGTTTCACAACAAAATTTAACAATTTAATTGGCCAAATTGAAAAGTAAATGAAGTTTGAAGTTTGAATAATCACAAATATGAATTTAAAATATTGCACAACAACTTGATTATTCACATGACCATTTCTCTTTGTAGGGAGAAGGACAAAGAAATCTACTCAAAATTAATGAGGAAGATAAAAGAAAACATGGATTTTATATATAAAAACAAGTTTACAAAATATGAAAGAACAGTAAAATAACTTAACTCAATCTCTTCCCTAAGCAAATCCCTTGAAGTTCCTTTCTCTCTTAGAATTGTAAGGAAGAAGAAATATCTCCCTTTACCTCTCTTCGTACAACTCTTAGAGACACTCGCACACACTCCACCAACTTATACCTCATGCCCCACTCATTAATTCTCTTTAGAGACTCACGCCAACCCACTCTTTCTGACATAAAAACAATCAATTATAATGTAGGGATGAATTTCCCAATAGTCTCCATAGGCACCTCTTCAAAATCTATTCAAATTTAATGCATTAATGAAAATAACTATCTCTTGCACCTAAGCACCGAAAACTGGCACCTAGGTACCAAAATCTGGCGCGTAAGCACTGTCTTCTTATAATGTGGTGCTTAAGCGCTAGTTTAATTTTTGGAAAATGCCCCTTTTGACTCTAAATTTTATAGTATTTGCATCTTTATGCTCCAATTGCCTAAAGTTAGTATAGCTACAGGAAAACATGAAAATAAAATTCTTTAAATTGCAATATCACCAAAAATAAGCCTTAAATACATATGAAGATTGAATATATTTTTGGTGTATCAAAATCCCCCAAACTTAACTGTTACTTTTCCACAAGTAACTCTTTCACTACATAAAAATATGACTTAATGTAGTGAGCATCACTTAAAAAAATCTATAATTTTTGTTTCATAAAAGCAATAGTAAAACTTTAGAAAAAAATATTTCATGAGAACTATATGAAAAAGAACTTTATGAGAACTTCATTAGTATGGATGCTAATAATTTAATATAAGTTTAGAAATGTATTTAAGTTTCTTTCATTAAGTTGATTTAAGTGAAACCAATTTTTTATTAGGAATCATCTCAAGCTTCTCCTCACATATATTTTTCTTTTTCTTTTCTTTTTCTTTTTCTTTTCTTCTTTTCTTTTTATTTTCTTTTAGTATCATTTTTTGTCCCTCTTTTTTATTTTCTTTTTCACATGAGGATTACTATATCTGGATAGCCTTTAATGATTTTGAACTTCATTGTACTCTTCTTAAAGTTAAGAACCTCATACATAACTAACTTAAAAATGCATATTAGCTAAAAAAAATTCATAATGTCTCAATCCTTTCTTTTTATATTTCTCTAAGACTCTCTTAATACTTCAAAAAGTACAATTTCCTTTACGTTAAATAGTACACACATAACCTCATACTCTCATACTAAATATCTTAACTTTTAGAGCTAATCTTCATTATTAAAGATTTTTACTTAAGTTCACAATCATATTTATAAAATCAAAAATATAGTTATCTTTAAGTTGACCTCTGATACCAAAAGTCAAGTTAAAATTAATTTTAAAAATATTGTTCATTGAGGACAAATAAAGTTTGGTTTCTTTTAAGAAAAATTTTTCTTCCCCCCAATCTTAAATTTTTAATCGATAAAGCATTGAATACAAAAATATAGGTAGAAAGAAAACATAAAATGTATTTAAATAAAACTAACATGTAGAGGGCTTTGAACTTGAAACTTTGCAGGTACCAACTTAAAAAGAACATAGCATAAAATATTATGTAAAACATAAAATATCAAAAAGATTTGCTAAGTAGAGAAGAGTTCTAGACATAAGAAACAAATTGCAATAATAAAATATACTAAGAAAACAAATAATCTACATCTAAATATAAAAAGTTCAACAACTGCTTACAATACACACCATTTGAAAATAAAGTTCACCAATTAACAATCATCATAAACATAAAATCAAACTATAGAAAACAAGAATGAAAATAAACTACTCATCATCTTCATCTTCTTTTTCAAATTCTACCTCAGGCACATAGGGTGTACAGCGAGGGCAGGTAGGGAATTCTACATTATGATCACCTTTCAAATACTTCTTCATGGAATCATTATATGCAATCTCATAATCTACCTTTCTCTTTGATGACCTCTTTTTTGGTTGGGGTCTAGCTTTTTCCTCTTTAGTAGCCTAGGGTCTAGCCATAGGACTTTTTTGTTGACTATTCTTAGAGGACTAGAAGGGAGGGAACCCTTACCATTAGAAATGAAATTCTAAACTCTTCTTTGCTCAACTTGAAGTTTCATATATTGGTCCTAACCCTTAGCACTTAGTTGGTGGGGCCACTATAGGGGAGCCCATAAGATTGCTTAGCCTTAGGATTGACTCAGGGTGTTGGTCTTGAGCTAGTTCATACATTGTCGCTCACTGGCACATTACACCCTACTCACAACCCAATAACCAAACTTGTTAACTTTAATCCCTTGATCTTTTTGGAGACTCATGTAGATGGTCCCCTAAACCAACCCATTAACCCTAGGCTATGGTTTAGATAAGACCAATACATGGTAGACCCAAATGGAGATTTCATTAGTCCATAGCTCAAATAAGGTGGTTGGCACCATAATCTAACCAAAATACCAAACTTAGCATTTTGCCTCAAATAATTAACCCAATTTACCAAAACACCCCCAAACCCTAAGTTTGACCAAAATTCCCAATTTCACCCAAAATACCCAAATTTGTTAAAAAATCATCTCAAACCATTTGAAACCACCCAAAACCTCCCAAAATTGCAAAAATTACCAAAATCCCCCCAAAATTGCCAAAATTACCAAAATACCTTTGGTGGCCCAAGCTTTTCCAAAACATTCAAAATCATTTCAAATGTTCCCAAAATTAATTTGGACCCTACAATTGAACTCAATTTGACCAATTTTGACCAAAAGCCCCAAATTCCCTTCACCCAAATTACCTTCAAAGGCCCAATTACCACAATTCACCCAAAATGTCCACCAATTTGGTTCCAATTCTTCCCAACTTCAATTCTAAACTTAAATTCATCATGAAAAAACTCAATTTAGAAAAAATTCCAACCCAATTAACCCATAATTTGAGTTCAAGTTCACCTAAGTCCAAAGCCCCAATTTAGCCCCAATTTAGCCATATCTCCAAATGTCACCAAATTGAATGCTCAAATCGCAAAAGTGACACCCAATTAATGTTAAGACCTCTTTATAACATCCCCTAGACCATTTTTAACCCTCAATTTGGACTCAACCCAACTCTAGCCTAACCTAAACCGAAGCTTTACCCAACATCCCTAAATTGATCAAATATCCAAAATCCTTCAAAATAAACCACCAAATCAATTCAAAATCACTCCAAATCTTTTTTAAACCAATTATGACAATCATCTACACCAAGTTACTTAATCATTTGAGCTTAATTTCATGGCTCGCTTAACCTAACTTCAAGACAATTTGACCCAAATTGAACTCATGCACCAAAATTGATTAAACCATGCCAAATTGGGCAACCAAGATCCAAAAGTGAGGGAAGTTAGCGCGTGACCGAGACTTTATATATGCTTAAAAATATTAGTATTTAATACTGCTGCTAAAAGATTTAATTCCTCAGCAACTGTACCAAAACATAATAGCAGTTATAGATTCGATAAATATAGATGTAATAAATATTCAAAAATTGTAAAGTCACACTTATCAACGCAAGCATATGTATTGCTCAAGTAATATAGGGCTCTAATGGAGTCCTAGATATCGATCCCACAGTGAGTAAGATTAGAAGCTACGAACTAAGATTTTAAAAAAGGCAAAACTTAAATGCCAAAAAAAAAATTT
>NW_018222984.1:199551-199919 GCF_001263595.1 Phalaenopsis equestris
ACTCATATCTAATGTCTCCCTAAGAAAACTCCTCAAAGTTCCTCTGAATCAATTCCTTTCTTTACAGCACACAGAATTCCTCTTCGAAGCAGCAAGGAGGAAGAAATCTCTCACTTTCCTTCTACTCTTACAATCTCTCGAAGAATTCCTCACAATTTTTACACTCCAGCAAACACTAGTGGAACCTTTCTAACCTCCAAAGTCTTCATGCTCTCTCCAATTTTCGGCCAAAATCCTCTTTTAAAGTTGTGGATGAGCTTTCCCAAGAGTTGCCTAAGCATCCATTCAAAATTTATTCTCATCAAAAGCTTAGTTGGACATAACCGCCGAGCTCGCCGTCAGCGGCCTCGAGGGAGTCGTCGGCGGAG
>NW_018222984.1:200181-200602 GCF_001263595.1 Phalaenopsis equestris
ATAAAAGTTATGATCTATTGTAGTAAAGTTTTAATTCAGAAATACTATAAGTTTGATTTAGATAAATATGATAGTGAGATTTTTAGAAAATATTCAAGTAATTAAATTAACTCTGTAGCTACCATATTATTTAGTCATGAAGTTTAAGAGTTTTAGTCTTCTATTCATTTTAATAATGACTATATGTTGCAGTATTAAGTCACTTAGAATATTCAGTGATAAGAATTTCATGCGAACACAACTAGTAAAAGATCTATTCTATAAATATAAGTTCAGGAATGTATTTAAGTTTTCCCTTTAGGTAGGTCCAATGAAGCCAATTTTTGATTAGGCATATCCTCAAGCTTCACCTCACTTTTATATTTTTTTTCTTTCTTTTATCTTTTTCATTTGGATTTCTTTCAATCCTTTTTATTTTTCT
>NW_018222984.1:201607-202832 GCF_001263595.1 Phalaenopsis equestris
AAATAAAAGTACAAGTACAAGTACATCAATTAATATCAAATATCAAAATCCCAAACTATATCTTCGTCTCCTTGATCAGCAGATGCATCTGGCTGATACTGAGTATATCGAAAGCATTCAAGAAAAGTAACATTAGGCTCACTTCTATAGTGCCGGGCCTGAGCTTCGTAATAAGCTACCTCAAAATTTGAATGCCTCTGAAGGTATTCACTATCATAATCATATTGACGTTCTAAACCTCCAATCCTTTCATTTATTAATTCTATACTCTTCCGCTGTAAGGTCAACTCATTCATCAAATCAGCCAGAGTAGGGGAACTAGAAGGTGGAGGGTCATAACTTGTAGAGGGGACATCTCTACTAGTATAAGATTCTTGACTCCTACTTCCAGTTCTCCATTTCTCATGGGATTCATAAGTTTTCAAATTAGCTTTACTAATGGGTTTCATAGGGTAAACCCATTCTTCATCTCTAGTTTCCACTCCAGAAATTTGGCAAAGTGCATAAATAAGGCCAGGATGTCCTAGACCTCCGCTTGTCTCACTCCTTGTCGTAGTCAATATATTCTTAAAAATAATTCTCCCGATATTTATAGTTCTATTATTCTCAATACAGAAATTCATAATAGCTCTATCTCTAGTTACCTCACTATGGTGATAAGTCGGTAACAGAGTAGAAGAAATAAAATAGTGCCACGCCTTAGAGGTGGCATTCAACATGGAAGCGGAAAAATTTACCCGTTCTCATTGCGTTATCTTTCATATCCTTTTTCCATCAGTGAGAAAGTTAATGACATCGTTCATCAGGCCTTCCATTGTACTGAAGGTTTCATAATTGCGGCTATAGTAGCCCGGGACTTCATAAAATGAGTTAATGCAGGCGACACTAAACTCAACAGAAAACTCTCTTACTCGAACGGTTCCGTCCTCAGAATAGAACGCATTGACATAAAATTCTTTCACAACATTCACAACAGCCTTATTGGTGGTATAACAGAAATTTTCCCACCTCCGTTCGGTCCAATGGTAATTCAAAGAGTTCAACATTAAGATCCATGAATTTCTTCCAAGATTTTCTTCACATTTTCAAATTTTTGGGTTTCCTCAATGTGGAAGAAATATATGGTGAAGATCAAATATTTTTAACTTGGAGGGAAGCTCTTACCTAGAGATGATCAAATCTTATGGCATAAAGCCTTGAAATCGCCTCCCAATCCAAGATCTCA
>NW_018222985.1:0-597 GCF_001263595.1 Phalaenopsis equestris
GAGCCGGACAGCGCTTCCTTACATGAATCGCGGGTTGAGTCAGCACTGAGGTGGACGACAAAGTCAGATGGGAGCGCGCCACATGGAGCTTCGGAGCCGTTGTAGGTTGATGTGGTGCCGCACATTTAAATAGATAAATAGGGATTTAAAAAAAATCAAAAAATGATTCCTAACTTTAAAAATTTATATCATGGTGTAAAAAAATAAAATAAAAATAAAATAAAAATACCCTCTTACTCAGTGAATAGAGAAGAATAATGTGGAAATAATTTTAAGTCCATTTGGTTCATATTTCAATTTTAATTAATTAAACATTGATTTGAATGTTTTGATTCTCCATGCATATAGGCATATCACCATGGATTGAAATTTTAGCATGTTGTTGTCTCTGTCTTGTTTTCCGTTCATTTTTCTCTTTTTTTATTTTAAAAGGAGTCGTCAGCTTGTCGATCGTCGTATACTTCCCCCATTCAAATAAATCTCCCTCCCGAACTATAAAAATGATTCGAAAAGGAGAGGAATCGAATAAAAAGGGACATACGACAAAGTGACAAACAAGAGAAAAAGTAAAACGTGGAAAGTCTATGTGCGATAAAC
>NW_018222985.1:1966-2976 GCF_001263595.1 Phalaenopsis equestris
TGTAAAGAAAGCAAAACAAGTCAAATCAAAATAATAAACAGGCCGGTGCCGCTGGGTCGGCAGCATATCCCAGAAAAGAAAAGTGCGGTCGGACTCCGCATATACATGCCCGATCCTAATTCTATACATCAATATAAAATACAGAATTAAGATACGGGGCACGAGCATTTGCTCCTGGTCCCCTCCACATAGTTCCCGTGTTAACGACTCAGAACCCATGCCCGTATCTTATTTCTGCTACAGGACTCTCCTAGACTCTAAAAAAATACACAGAGAAAATAAACAGACTCAATCCTGCATGGAAACAAGTGTCAGCGGGAAAATCACATGCACATAACGTATCATGAGTCATGCCTTAAAAGTGGGGGGAGCTAATAGCACCTGCAAGCAAAAGAGTCAGAAATTATTACTTGCTCCCCCCATAGCGGTACCTGTGTGTGTATGAAAATAGACATGACTCCCTGCAGAAGAACGCCCTAATATACTACCACACATATGCATCACGCAATCACATCACAAGCATAATGCGAAAGAAAGTTACCTGGCTAGGGCAACCAATCCAATAGAGAACAGTAGCCAGGCATCAAAGACTATCTAGCACCCTAAATCCTAGCCTAACACGCCATCTACCGAGAAAATGCATCGACCTAGTATATAAGTGAGGGGTGTCTGAGTATAGTATGACTTTGACGGGGTCGTCATACCGGCCCCATCCTAAAGATCAAAAGTATCTAAAGGGTGTCACGAAGAATGATGACACGAGTTAGATCTATTAGATCTTTAGTACAGTCATACACATGTCAATCCCGATGACTTAACTTGCATTGCTCACTGGGATCAACCCAGCAAGTAATGTTTGTTAACGAATCGCGACCAATACAAGGTTACTCTCCTAATGAACCCGACTCGCTATCCATGCAAATATGCAAATGCTAATGCAGGAAAATCAGAACATATAAGTAATGACAAAGAGTATGTCATGAAGGCAGTGACTCGTAGGAATGGGCATG
>NW_018222985.1:3328-5810 GCF_001263595.1 Phalaenopsis equestris
GAGCAAGTGGTAGGTCGATCCAGATGGAGCATCTGGTCAAACCAAAGTATTTTGTTAACCGGACCGGGGTAGCCGGCTGAAACACAAGTGATGTGACCGGTTTGGGATAACCGATCGAGGCACAAGTGGTGTTGGTGCAGGTGCAAGTGCAAGATATAAGATGTAAGTGCAAGTGCAAAGTGAAAGTGCAAGGTGCAAGGTGCAAATGCAAGTGCAAGTGCAAGTGTGATATACGACACACAATATGTAACAATGCAAGACACACATATGCAAACAATGAGGTGCAAATGACCACACATGATAGCGAGTCACGCTCGTACATCTAGGGTTGAGATACATATGCAAACAGCACCGCCGCCTCTTCCTTTGGTGAGGAAATGTGGGGAGCTTCCACGGATCTTTGAGGGGAAAACTTTCCACGACGTCACGAAATGGGCTAGCTACAAAGCTTTTTCCATTTGGTGAACTCCTCCAGACTGAGGGCTTTTGGTTAAGCACAGGAAGTCCTAACCTAAAGTTTAGCTCTAGGAAATCGACGATCCATCACGCACGCACGTCGTCGCGCCGACCCATGCCCGCGCAAGCACCCTGTGTGGGCTATCAAACCCATACGCCTAGACACCACTAAACCTAAGGCTAGCTAGAAGTTTAGGGGATCTCACCACCGCAAAGGTTACAGGCGCTTTCTCTTTATTTGCTCGAAGTCGTTGAGGTCCAGTCTGTGCTCCAGTGCATCCCACAATGAATCATGCAACAAGGAGAATAAGAGATAGGAATCAGTGAGGTATGCAAAGCAACCCAAAAATAATAATAATTTTGGCATATAAAAAGAAATATAACCAAAATATACCTTCGTGGGGGGGGAGGTTGCTCGATGACGGAGAAAGAGGGGAACCCACGAGGTAAAAGACGCACACGCCTCCTCGAACAATGACAAAGCTCGCTGTTCGACGACATTGAAGTGCTCAAGTGGAGAATCCGGCCTCCGGGAAGGTAAAATGGCGAGGTGAAGGAGTTGGCCGAGAAAAATAAGAAGAAGAAGAAGAAAGAGAGAAAAAAATAATAATAATAATAAAATCGGAGGAAGGAGAAGGAGAAGGAGAAGGAGAAGGAGAAGAAGAAGAAGAAGAAATAGGAGATAAAGAAGAAGAAAGAGAGAAATAAAAAAAATGAAAATAAAAATAAAAATAAAAATAAATCCGGAAGAAGGGAAAGAAGAAGAAGGAGAAGAAGAAGAAGAAAGAGAAGAGGAAGGAGAAGAAATAAAAGATGAAGAAGAAGAAGAAGAAGAAGAAGAATAAGAAGAAGGAAGAGGAGGAGGAGGAGGAGACGACGGATAGCGGAGCGGAGCCGGCAACGGAGGAGAGGGATCCAGAGTGGTGTCGCGCGAATGGGGAGCAGGTTTTGCGATCGATCGCCATCCAGAGGGAGAGAGGCTGCGATTCACAAAAATCGGAGGAGAGAGGGGTGTAACTGATTTTTGAGGGGGGAAGACCTTCTCTCTCCTCCCTTTTTTGATTATATATATATATATATATATGTGTGTGTGTGTGTATTAAGGTTATGAGATAAAGGAGAGAAGGGGAATCTCCAAATAGGTCATGCCTGAGCAACAGCGGGACGAAAACATATATTTTATTTCTTTTATCATAATAATATTATTATATTAATATTATTTTCCTCCGCGCATTTTTTGTTTGAACATGTCTTCGCAGCGAAATAGTCTCTCGTAAGTAAAATCGACATTCTAGACGCAATCACACAGTCTGTTTCGTCATTCGGAGTGGTTCATACCACTTTTTCAGCAATTTGGGTAAAAAAGATAATTTGCACATTTTTACCCGTATTTGAAGCGTTAACGACATGGATGCCCTCCTTAGATAATATCGATGTCCCGGACACACATGACATAAAAAAAATGAAGCCAATAAAGGACCCCCAACAAGTGTGCTGCGTCGCTGAGGCACAGTGCACTTGTTGGCAGCATCCTCAAAAGAAAGGATCGTCTGGTAGTCAAGGTGACATCCCAAGAGGAGGCTATAAGAAAACCTCAACCAAGCCAGATAAACTGGACAAGGGATGGTTCTAGCTAGTCAAAACCAGTCAACCACAAAAATAGGTTTAGAGGCCATAGAGACATAACGTAGAGAATAAGTTCAGAGACCATAAAGGTATAACCTAAGAGGATGGTTCAGAGGCCGCAGAAGCGTAACCACAACAATTGTCGCCATCAAACAAAAAAAATGTGTATATCAAATAAAATAAATTGAAGAACATAATATAATAAGAAACTTCATGGAGTCTATTACACCAAAAGGGAACATAAAAAGATAAGGGAAAAACTTGTTAAACAAACAACAAAAATAGGTTCAGAGGTTGCAGAGGCATAACCACAAAAATAGGTTCAGAGGTCATAAAGACATAACCTAGAAAATAGGTTCCAAGGCCATAAAGGTATAACCTAAGAGGGTGGTTCAGAGGC
>NW_018222986.1:0-328 GCF_001263595.1 Phalaenopsis equestris
AGGATCCTACAGTTCCCTCATTCTGGTATCACTATATCTAGTGTGTCAAGTTATAATATCACTATATCTAGATTGGTTTAGCTGGGGAAGACAGGTTTTGCTATTGAAGATGGTCGTGCTGCCCACCATGCTAGCTCCAAGCTCCTGCTAATATCACTTTATCTAGTGTGTCAAGTTATAATATCAAATCAAGTGGCCCTATGGTTGAAGTTCTTTAAATTTTATGAGGGCATATTAAAGTTGATTAGAGTGACACTGGTTAGGATCCTACAATTCCCTCGTTCCGATATCACTTTATCTAGTGTGTCAAGTTATAATATCAAATCAA
>NW_018222987.1:0-1024 GCF_001263595.1 Phalaenopsis equestris
CTATAAACCACTCATTCTTTCTCTCTCTCTTATCTTGCTCTATCCATTTTCTATCTCACTCCATCACATCAACCCCTCTCCATACCACACACTCTTATTATTCTTTATCTTGAGTGAGAAGGGCAAGAAAGATAGAATGAGAGAGAAATAGAGACAAAAGAGAGAGTGAGAGAGAGTGTGTGAGAAAGAGAGAGAAAAATGTGTGTGAGAGAGGGAGGGAAAAAGAAAGAGAAAGAAGCATAAAAGAATGTGAGAAGTAGTGTGAGAGAGATAAGAGGGAGGAAGAGAAGAGAGCAATACAAAGATAGAGTGAAAGGTGAGAAAAAGAGTGAGCGATAAAGAAAGTGTAAGCAATAAAGCAAAAGAAAGTGTAAGCAATGATAGAGTGAAGTAAAAGTGATAAAGGATGAGAAATTGAGAGAGTTAGAAGAGAGAGTTAGAATAGGTAAAAAAGATTAAAGAGAGAGAGGGAGCAACAACAAGAGAGAAAATAAAATTTAACCTTTCAACAACAAGAGGTTAACTTATTATCTCCCACTTTATCTCTCAAGAGAGTGAGGGAAGAAAGAAAACGAGTAAGTGAGTGAGAGAGGAAGACATTTAGTGAAAGAGAGAGGGAGAGGGAGGGAGGGAAGTGAGGGAGAACAAAAGAAAGAGTGAGAGAGTTCATGAGCATTAAAGAGAGAAAGAGAGGGGGTAAAAGCTTGTGAAATTGAAGAGAGAGAGAGAAAGCGAGATAGGGAGGAAAATGGAGAGAGAAATAGAGATAGGATAATGTTTGAAGGAAGCGTGAGGAAGAGAGTTGAAGTTAAGGAGAGAGCGAGAGAGGGGGCCACAGAGAGAGGGAGGGAGGGAGAGAAAGAGTGATAGAGGAGGGAGTAACATAAGGAAGTAAGAGAGAGATAATAAAGAGAGAGAAAGAGGGAGGGAGTGAAAGAGATTTTTGAAGAAAATGAGTGAAAGAGGAAGAGTTGGTGAGAAAGAAATAAAGAGAGAAAAGAGTGAAGGAAGCGCAAGAGAGAAT
>NW_018222988.1:0-296 GCF_001263595.1 Phalaenopsis equestris
GTAATTAACTATAGGAGCTTGCTCTTATAAGAAGCATGCTCGGACCTAGCTTAATATAAACCCTATTTAATTCTTTATATTAAATAAGGGAACTTGTCGACAAATACAAAGGTTTCACAGACCAAAAGGATGTCATATATTCCTTAATTTATTTGATCGAGCCTCATCCTCAAGTCTTGTGTTTATCCTTCGGGATAGATACAGGATTTGAGGTACAGCGTTCTATCATTTAAACTATGGAAAATATGGGGTCAGTTTGATTTCATATTTTTCTAAAATTATATATATATACGTAA